>NW_008663383.1:66759-74042 GCF_000695815.1 Acanthisitta chloris
AGTCTTCCCCATCATGACCTTTGTCCCAATCCTGTATGTACTCCACCTGGCTTCTTGCCTCGGTCCCAGGCCTGTCTGAACTCCTCACAGCTGTAATCTGAGCATGCGACTCGTCAGCTACTCCATGGAGTAACTTTCACTACAGAATATGAGATGCAGATAAGACACTTTTTGCATCCTTGCAAAGGGGCTGTAGTTTCCAGAAATACATCAACTCAGTTTTCAGTCATAAGAGCATACCTCCAAGAATATACATCATCTTAGCTATTGGTCAGCTTTCCATAGCTGCTCCCCAAGGACCACAGCATCACAGTTAGCCAAAAAAAAGCTTAAAAAAACCCCCCCAAACCCAAGAGGATACTACTGAACAGCAGAGATGATCATGTCTTTAGGGACAAAACAACAGGTAGCCTTACATTATTCTCTTCCTTCTGACAGAAGGAAAAGTTCAAAGGAACAACTAGGGCTGTTCTGGACTGTGCCCTCTGCAGATTTGGGTAAGCATCTAACATCAAGTGCAAGACCAAACTTCCAAGCATGAAACATCTAGAAGTGAGCTCTGTTTTCAAGTTATTTTTAAATGTTTATACAGGACCTAAAATAAGACCAGTGTTTTGAGTACTACTAAAGAGTATGAACCTCACGTAGGCCATGACATTTTTAGTTCAAAAATGCTTTGGAACAGAGGTTGTACTGTTCATGCATCAACTTATCACCCATTTTAGCTCAAATGAAGTTACAGTCCATTACGAAGCAAGAAATACCCTTTTAAAGGGGGAAAACTCACACAAATAAGATTCAGGCTATCAGCAGTAAGACAGTCTCTACCTCAGTAAAACACGTACCATCACATAGTAGTAGAAACTGCAAATGCCACAGAGAAGGGGGGAGGGTCAGCCTAACTGCTTAGAATATTCATCTTCAGACCACTCTTCCTACCTGCATAGTTACCTGAAATATAGTCTCCACCTTCCCTTAAACTCAAGTCAGTAAGTCTGCAGACTCCAACAGCCCACAGGCAGTGCCTCTAGCAAGCAAGAGGTGCATGGAGTGCATCATGAGCAGCATAGAACCAACCTAGAACACAAGTCTCTTTCTTTACAAGTTTTATTTGTATTCCCTTCCCACCTCGTGCTGACAAACCAGGTTGCAGCTGTAAGGCTCTGGCCTGAAACATAAGAACAAAGCAAGCCACAGCAGCACTTTTCTTCCTCAAATACTCTCCCAGGCTTCAACAATGTGCAGCTCAGGGACTTCTTGGGATAGAGTTGGTTTCTATGCATGGAGCAACCTTCAGGAGCTCCTTCTTCTATGGGCCTGCCCCGTGTCCTCAAATACACACAAATGTTTGGCATTCACAACATCCTGCGGCAAGAAGCTTCCCAGGTTAACTGCACACATCAAGGACTAAGTTGTTACTTGTTTTTAAGCTTCCTACATGCTGGGTCCATGCAATCCCTATTCACACTTGTAATGGAAAAGGCAAAAAAAGGTTGCTCCCCCTCTAACCTTTCAATGCCATTCAGGATTTGAAGATAACTGCCACTTTTTTGTTTTCAGGTGGAAAAATCCCAGTTTATTCTGTTGCTTGTTGAGTGGAAGGTAACCCTCACCTCTGGTAGCTCTTGCTGCTGTTCCAATTCTAGAAACTGAAGAGACCTTTCTTGAGATGGCAATGGTTTTCCTCAAGCTGTAGAAAGCTCAACTTCCATAAGAGCTGGAGAAGCTAGCGTGATGGTTATCAGCTCCAGCAGTGAATTACTAGTCAGGTAGTTCTCTATTAAAATATTCAGCCCAACTTCTTAAACGGAGTATTAAACTGCTCAAAAGCAAGTTTACTTTTAAGCCACAGTACTCAGCTGAACCTTCTTCCTCCAAAACAGGGTGTGTTTTCCAGAAACTTTCTCTCCCTGTTAGTTCTTTGAGAATACAAATTACCTTATACTTGAACTAGCCTGTCCTGATGAAGGATAGATCTCTCACAACAAGGTTGTGCCAGAGCTTTATTCTGTCACATATTCTTTATGAACATTTCAATCCATCGATTTTTTCCTCAAGTATGGGCACAGCATTTAGTGATTTCTTGATGCTACATAAAACAACAATTATCCTTACCAGACCTTGCTCTCCTGCAGAGTCATATAAGAATATTTGGGTTTGGACACTGTTTTTATCATGACTCCCTCAAAATCCTGAGTTATTTCTTCCACAAGTGCAGTGATCCTAAAAGCTTCCCACATTCTTGATTATCAGATATAGGACTTTGTTATTTACACACACTTAGCTCACTAAGCAACCTAAACTTTCCTGTCAGGCTGAAATATCTGGCTTTTCTCTGTCCTTTGCCAGCTTCACTATTAAGAGTCAACCAAGCATTTTTTAAAGATGCAGAGATGTAGGAGTATTACTGGAATTAAAGTAAAAGAAGTAAAGCCATTAAAACCCAAGAGAACTCTAGAGAAAGCAAACATATTGCCTAGTGTTACAAGACTCAGTGCCACCAGCATTTTAAAAATATAAACCTACCTCACAATTTAGGGCTTTGAACCATACTCTAAGGGTTAGAAGGAACACCTCACCCCACAAAGAGCCCTGGTCCTGATGAAAGGGGAGAACCCTTCCCTCCAGGTTCTACAAGCACCTGAGTTGCTTTCAGAGACAAAATGTAGAAACTGATTTGGAACTTCATTCTTTACCTCACTGTCGATACATGTAGGTCTGCATAATTTTTCCACTGAGAGAAGCTCAGATACTACCAAAGCAAGAATCTAGTTGCCATAAGGTTAAATAATTAATGAAACAGAGCATCTACCCCTAGTGAAAAAGAACTCAGCATGTAGTGAGAGCCATTTCAGAACGAGAATTCCAAGACAGCAGGATACAAGACCAGAGCACCATTTGGAGTAGTCTTTCACTGAAACACAAATTTGAAGTGGAGCTGGTGCTCAAGGTAGCTACACAGAGGCTTCACATCACATATGAAGGAAGTATGTGGCCTCAGGTCTAGGAAATACCCAACCCCCCCATTCTGACCACTCAGCAGAGAGAACACTCTATGCTACACAGAACTACTTCCCAAGCACAAGAAGAAATGAGAAAGAAACATCTACAGCCAAAACACCTCATCATAGTTTGGAGCAATGTGACCTCCTCCCCCCAGAGGTGAGGGTTTCTCCTGAAGAATTCTTGCCTTGCACACAGCACTGCAGTTGCGTGTTTCTCTTCACTCTTTAAAAGTGGTGGACCACAGAAAATAGGGCAGAAAATCTGCCACTGCACTGTTTAAAAGGGAGGGGAGAGGAGGGAATGGGTAACACTCTCCTAGGTAACACCGAGTTGCTCCTCCAGCTGCACAAGAATGAAGTAGAGCACAACTCAGATAATAACCATAACTCACATTTCAGAAGTTAGTTTGTTCAGACATGATCTTTCACACTCAAAGGTACTAAAAAGCATGTCCTCTAGTGCACTTCTGCTGGAGCACTTCTTCAACAGGATCTGGGCAGAATCAGCTTGGTATCTCAAAGAATACAACATACAGACCTCTGTCCTCCTTCTAGTCCCTCATTTTTTATGTACCCTGAAAGCATGGATCCAGAAGAGACTGGCCTGAATTCAAGTCATCAAGTACTTACTCATTCCCTATTTCAAACAGCTTTGATTTAGTGGTTTTACTGGAACTACCCAGTGCAATACAAAGCTGAGCAAACCAGACTCACCAATCTTTGTACAAGTGTTATATGTACGCAGGATTTATTCTTGGATGCTCCAGATTGAAACAGGTTTTCTGAAAACTTGCTCTTTACCATTTAAGAGCTCAATCTAGATCTACTACCAAACTGAAACCACATGGGCTGCACACCCAAAGAGGTCTGGACTAGGAGCTGCTGTCTGGCTTTGTTCATTGTTTTTATTTCTGCTGATTCCTCTTGCTGCTCTAGCTGCAAGTCCAACGAGCAGACATCCTTCTGATGACGGGCTCCTGTAGGGTTCTCACATGATACTCATCTCTCCAGTGCAAAAGCCAGTGACTCATCTAAATCAGCTCCTGTATCCAGGTGCCAGGGTTTCACTTCACAGCCAGAAGTTCATGCAGATCTGCAGATCTCCAACAGCTCATTCAGTCTGGGATCTCTGGTGTACCACCCTACATTTGATATTCAAATTTCTATATTCAAATTCCACACGTTCACTCACAGAGTGCTTCGCCAGGCAAACTGACTGTAACTACCCTGTTTAACAGGAAGCAGCCTGAAAGGAGAACTCCATTCTAGGGAGACATTTCTTCAAGGGTCTATAGCTGTCAACACCACAGAGCTCAGCCAGCACAAAGCAGCTCATCACGCTCCGTGGTGATTGACAGACAGATAGGAACACCACTCCTGCTCCAGGAGACTGTCTTCACTTTTAGCAACACTGTCCCATTTCTGGTTATAGAACACCACCAGAAAGCCACGTTTTGGTTTTGTTTGTTTGTGCCTGTAGGTTAAATTCATTCCCTTGCACAGAAAATTCAAAGTCTAAAAGTTCTTTTTTACATTTCAAGTGCAGCACCAGAGGTGCCAAGAAGACTCTTGCAAAAGGTGTACAGTGGCCTCACTTAGGCATTACTGGAACCCATGAATCCCAATCAGTCCCTCAAGAAAGTTGGGGTGCAGCTGGGAAGGAGGAAGAAGACAAAAACAAAAATGACAAGCAAATAGGCAGCCTTTGGGGTAAATACATCTGCTTACAGCAGAACTCTACAAAACAAAGCTGCTGTTGAAGAGATGTGCTTGGCCCTTCATAGAATTTCCCTGCAAAAAGGGAACGTTCCCTTTGCAGAGGGAACAAGTGCATACAGCCACTCACTCGTTCCAGTAGACCACGTGCCTGGGGAACTTGTCCAACTAACCACAGGTGGTACAGTTCGTCAGGTGGGTTCGTTATGCAGCAGCATCAAGAGGCTGCTCAGCATCACACTGGCCACACAAAGCGAGGTGATCAGGAACACGGAGGAGCCCGTCGGGCTGCAGCAGTCCATGGGTGTCCCAGTGCTGGCTCCCGATGCATTTTCCTTACCATCTGGATTCTTGGGAATGTTGAGACACCTTCATTTCTCTTATTGAAGAGTGTGCCTCAAGCTGGAAAAAACAACATAGCATGAAATGCAAAGACTATTTTTCCAATAAATTAAATCTCTGTTGCACTTGACTCCCACTGTGGTTCCCTTCCCCCTGAGAAGGCAAGGTCTGGCCAGCTGCACAAAGTCCAGGCAGCCCTGGGAAAACAATGGGATCTTTTTCTTGCCAGAACCAGCCTTCCCTTTCACCCTTCTAACCATGGCATGGAGGACACCCCCAGTGTGTCTGCAGAGGAGAGGAGTCTGTTGGCATAGCAACTGTACACGCTAACTCTCTGCTAATGAACAGGGATAAAATGTTTTGCTCTCATTAGGAAAAATACAGACACATTCCTGATTGGTGAGTAATGTCTCTGCCTCTGGGAGATTAGCTCAGAGCTGTGCAGCCTGAAACAGCCTCAATTCAGCCCACTGCGGTACTTCCCTTGAACAACCACTCTCCAAGGACCGCATGTCTCTCAAGGGCAAGCCCACAGAGCCTTCTGCAGCACTCTGCCTTCAGGCGTGAGACAGCTCAAGGCGAGAATAATGAGAAGATGCTTGACAGGAGCAAACCGGAACAGGCACAATGGGAACACATCCCCTGCGCCTGCAGAAGAGCAGCTCTCGCTGGTGTACTCGCTGCACCTGGGTCCTAAGCTACCTCGCAGCCAGGGAGTTTCTCTTTGTGCGTCCACAGCAGGTCTGCCTTGCACAGGGCTCAGATCAGCCTGGGACCCCAGCTCCCACTCCAGCCACATTTCCCAGTGCTGGGCGGGTATATGGACAGAGCAAGGAGCTGCAGAATACTTGACAGTATTCTGCTCAGCGACCATGAGGTGCCTGGGTGCAGAAAAGCAAACAAGGGCTGCTGTCTACCAGTCTTTATTAGGATTTTGGCATTTAACAATCAACAAGATCCACCAGGAAGTTGGTGCTTGCAGGATATTTGCACACTGTTATTTCACCACTCATGTCTGTATCTGAGGGCTGACCCAGGCTACATAAAGCCTCTGCCCACACAGGCAATACCTCCCAAACCCTCTCCCCTCCAGATCCTCCTGTCACAGGAGCCAGCACAGCAAGTAGGAGGATCACAGTACTTCACCTTTTGCAAAGAGGGTCTGGGGCAGAAGCAAGGCCAGACACCCAATGCACAAGCCAAAATCCAGTCTCTAACTACACGTTTGCCATGCTTTTGGTATAACCTGGTTTCTACAGTGCAAACACAGCCCAGCAGAATCCAACTGTGTAACTGCACTCTGAGCCCACAGTTCATCTCTCCTTTATGCTGCTACTGTGTTCCATTCACTCACATCAGTTCACCTTGCCTTGCATTCAGAAGCTGTTGAGAATAGGGATTGCACACCTTAGTCCTCAGAGAGGGGCTGCTCAGGTACTCAAACTCCCTTCTCCCTCTGCTGGGAAGTTGATACTAGCCAGGATTAGCACCCCACATAGAGATACACTCAGCTCCACAGCAAACAGAACAGATTAGCCCTGCTGCTCTCCAGGCTCCCTGCACTGCTGATGGAGAAATGGGGGATTCAGGTTTGGAAGCAGAAGCATGTTGTGCTCTGAGCACCCACTAACTCCCCTCCCTGGCCCTTCATACTTTCACCTGCTCTTCCCACTCCTCAGGGCTTCAAACAGCTCAAGTCAGCAGCTCAGAGTGGTGCAGGAGGAGAAGGCAGAGTCAGCACCAGGGAGGAAGAACCCTGCTCCCTTACACCTTGGAGAAACCTGCACGTCCTGTAGGGAGCCCTGTGCTGCTGCTCTCGCTCTGCCACAAAACCCGTGTGTTAAGCTGTGCTGTGATCTGCTCATGGAATTGCTGGGGCTTCATTTCTACTTTACATCCTTCCAGCTGAGAATTAATTTATTTCAGTCCCTAGGCAGGAACTTATTGCCTGCAAAGCCATCTCGTTTTGCCTAAGGAAAAGCGATAACCCAGGATCTCCCCCAGCAGCCAGCCAGGCAGCGACAGACCAAAACTGGCCAAGCGGCCCCTGCCCAGCCTGCCGAGAAGCTCAGATCCCTCCCAGCCCAACACGAGGCCAGAGGGGCCGAGGTGCTGCTTTCCAGCCTCCGGGCATTTTGCTCGTTCCAGGCGATCCCTCCCCCAGCCCTGGTCAGAAAGGAAAAGCCGTGGGAATGGAGCTCAACACCCCGAGGTAGGCTC
>NW_008663384.1:0-3567 GCF_000695815.1 Acanthisitta chloris
GGTCTGACCCCGTGGGCTCACCATTGAGAGTCAAGGTGAGGCTGGGCTGGGAGCAGATGGGACCTGCTCTGCTGGTGAAAGAGCGTTTCTGCTATTTATGCTAAGTGGTGGGAATGCTTCTCAAGCATTTCGGATGGCTCTGTAATGAGGTCGGCCTAAATATGCCAGCATTGTTTGTGCCGGACAATTAAAAGCTCCCCCTTGCCACATGAACGGTGTCTCTGGTGGCGGAAGGGCCCGGGAAGGCGCGGGGCGAGGGCAGCCACAAAGCCTGCCTTTTGTTCCGTGCTCCTTTGAACCCGCTCAAAGCCCCCGTTTCAAGGGGTGGCTTTTGTTTCCTTTTCAGCAGGCCTGAACCCAGAGCCGCCTGTTGTTTAGCAACACAGAAATGTGACCTTAATTGACTCTGCTCTCGGGTGCACTGTGTAAATCACTTCTGGCACCCAGGGGAGTGCGTGGCATGCCCCCCTTCCTCGCCAGCCCCAGTACACCCGGGGAGCATCCTCCCTCCGGCCACTCCCAGTTCCCAGCGGAGGGACCCCAGCTCTGCACATCCCTGCGTCGTGGGCGGACGGGGGAGCAGGGTGGGAAGCAGTGCTGGGAATACTCCTGTCTGAGTGGCAGAGGGTTTCCCATTTTCATGGGAGAGCCGATAAAATCATTTCCCTCAGCTCTTCAAACCCCCTTTGCAGCCTCCTGTGTTTACAGTCCAGCTGGGCTGGTAAGCCTCTTCACCTGCCTTCCCTGGGACTCACTGGGTTAAAGCGTATTGCAAGATAAATTAAATGATGATGATAAAAATGATTAAGTGATGAAAAGGTAACAACTCCTCCTGTGAACGTCTGACACACACTTAGCCAGACAACTTATTTGTAGGATACCAGGGGGCTGATACATTAACAGATATAATTTGCGGTCTCCCGAGGAGAGGTTAAGGGCTGGGAGCACAGCTCCCCGGGAGCTGCCCTGGCTCTCCACCTCGCCTGCCCTAGCCTTAATCAAGTGATCATCTCAGCCTGCGCCTCGCTGGCCCCCTCTCTCCTTTCAATGGGGGAAAATTTGTGGACAAATTCCTGCCAGCGGGACGTTGAAGCTCTCCTGCGTGGTGGGATAAAGATACCTGTCACCTCCACCCGGCCCCGACGCTGGCTCACGCTGGGAGCATCGTTCAAGGAGCACCATGCTGATACCCTTATTTGATTACGCCTCTTCATGCCTTCCTCTGTGCGGGAAGAGCTATTCAGCAGCGGCACCGCTGCGCTCCCAGCACGGGCTGGCCCCGCTGCTGGCCTTTTGTTAGCCCTGCTGGCGGCACGCCGGGCGTCAGGACTGCATGGGGGGCTCCACCCCACTGCCCTGGGCCAGGGCTCTTCCCAACGCTTTGCAACAGGGCCTTGGCCAGGCTGTTGATTTTAACCACAAAAATCCAAAAATGAAGGGAAAATAGTACTTAAATAGAAATGGCTCCATGAGATAGAAGCTCCGTTCCTCCTTTTGCTTCACCATGGTTTTGGCGCAATGGAGATGCAGCTGCCCAGTACCTGTTAACTGTGTCCAGTGGGAGATCCCAGGGGCATGTTATTGGGTTCAGTTCTGGGTGCTGCTGGCTGGCTGAGTGATCCAGCTCCTCGGTGGACTCAGGACATTATGGTCAGGTTTATGAGCTTGCAGAGAGGGGATCAATTGTCCCTCTGCTCAGTAGCTGGAAGCTCAGCACCTGGAGATCCTTCAGGCACAAAGAGCTGCAATCTCAACATAAACAAGGTTTTGCAGATTCCCTGGTGAGAGCCATCTGCCCCATGTCACACTGCTCCTGGACAATGCCACCTGTACCCTGCCTTGTCCCAAGGACCAGTGGTAGCCACCTAACCAGCTGAGAAGATGTACCCTTGGCAACCCAAGCAGAGGTCCCAGCCCTGAGCCCCTCTGTCATCTCCAAAAGTTTCTGTACCTTACTTTAAAGTAAAATACATTGCTCCAGGTGATGCTGAGGTGTGAGGCCCCAGCTAGCCCCACAGCAGCCTAGGGAGGGCAGCCTGGGTTCCTGCCTCTCCTTTTGGAGTTAACCACCCAGACAGATGGAAATGTGGAGCAATTGGCCCTTGTTTTGCTTTTCCCTGCTAGATTAAAGAGCTCTTAAGTACCTAGTTTGTTATTTCTGCCAGGATACTTGCACACCAAGGCCCTTGTGACTGTAATCAAGGCACCTCTTGATCTTCTTCCTGATAAACTAAGTAGGCTGAGTGTCCTGTCTGCCTCCATCGGAAACGTCCTTGCTCTCCTGGGGTTTCTCTGCAGGCTCTCCAGCTTGGACACAGACTGCTTTTGTGATGTGCATGGCCTCAAGCACGTCAGGATTGGACCTGCTGTTGCAAAGCCACTCTCCTGTGCCAGCTCCTCTAAAACAGCCCTTCAGTGGTGCAAAGCCAGTGGTGGATGGGACAGGGTGGCTGCATAAACCTCCCTGGACTGCACGGCTGCAAATCCCCCTGCAAAGCCTGCAGGGTTTGGGTATGTGCCCCTTTCCCCCTTCCCCACATCAAAGTTTGCTCTGAGCATCATCCCCTCTCAAATCTCCCTTCAGTGAGTCCTGCTCTGCCGGGCAGGAGCTAGGCTCTGGGGAACCGTGCCTCAATGAATGAGGTTGGGGTAGAGCATTTCTGGAACTAAGGGGACTCTCCAAGCAGTCAGGGAAGGACTTATGAAGACCAGCCCTTACCTGGGTGTCATGTCCATCCTATGATCCCCAAGCCCAGCTCCAGGCTCTCAGAAAGCCCCAATGGGCTCTGGCACTGACTGCTGTCAGTTTCTTCACCTTAGCAGCTGATGGGCCTACACATGGCTGGCTGCAGAGTGGGGACCTGGGTGACCACAGTGCAGCAAGGAAGACATCTGGGACCTTGGACACAAGGTGTCACCTGCAGGAGCCCAGTCCCTTGAGTCAGAGCCACAGTGCAAAGTAGGTCTTTGCTGGCTTCAAAGTTGCTGTGCAGAGAGAAGTGCCAGATGTGTTAAATTACTACCGTGTTTGTAAAGATAAAATTACACTCTGGTACTTACTTAAAGTAATCTTCAATGTCTTTTTTTTTTTTTGACTGAAATACTCCCATATTGCAGGTGTTTTGCAGACTGGGGCTAGCTCTTGTTATCAAGTGCTTCCTGCCCTGCAGGGAGCATCCCCTGGTCCCCAGTGCCGAGCTGGCCCTGCTACCCTAAACATGCTCACTGCCTGGGCAGAAAAGTGGCATTTGCTGGACTCAGGTCACTGCCCCCCAGCAAAGGGGCTTTCGGCTGAGCCCCAGCAGCATGTCCTGCCACCGGCACCTCCTGAAAGGGACCTTCCGCTGCAGCCCCGGCCCATTGTCCAGGGGGATAATTGGAGGGAGAAGTGAAATGGGGCTGTAATGAATTCTGCTGCTATTCATCGGGGCCGGGAGGCAGACAGCTTGCTGCTCCTGCCAAAGTGCTGAGGCTGCTACTTCCATTCTGCGGCCGGAGGGGAGGTCTCCAGAGGGCAGCTCGCTATTTAGGAGGCTCCGGGGTTGAAACAACACTCGGCATCTGAAG
>NW_008663384.1:3593-3966 GCF_000695815.1 Acanthisitta chloris
TACTCTGCTGTGGCTGTGCACAGGGTCCTTCCTTTCCTGCGGGCTTGGCAGGGCTGTGGCTGAGTTGCTGGTGCTCCCCAGCTCACACAGGGACGTGTCAGGGTGTCCCCATGCCCATCACTGTGTGGTGCTCACACCAGCCTCAGCTCTGCTGCCCTTCTCCCCCAGCTGCCCTCGGGGGCTTTGCCTGGCCAAATTCTCATTCCTCTGTCTCCTGGGTCCCATGTAAAGTTCTCTTGGCCACAGTGACCCCAAAGACCAACACCTGACCTACCCCAGCACTCAGCAGCACAATCAGAGCTCCTCCAGGCCCCTGACGGGGGCTGCATCCCCCTGTTTTTGGGGGTGATGAAGAAGTCCTGGAAAGGGGACC
>NW_008663385.1:0-6110 GCF_000695815.1 Acanthisitta chloris
GTGCCACTTCCAAGGCTGCTGTCCAGGTCACAATCCAATCTTTGTCCTGCAGCCTCCACCCAAAAGCGATGCATTTTGTCCCAAAGGGAGGGACTTCTGTTTTGGCAAGCCCTCCTTTGTCAGCTGGCTGGAGAGAGCACAGCCACTGCAGCCATGTCTGTGTGTGCAGGGGACAGTGTAGAAGAACAGCTGATGTTTCTCTTTCCAGAACTGATCTGCCTTCTCTTGGAAAGACGCTGCTCTCCTAGTCTTGGGGCAGCAAGCTCCCGCCCTTGACAGCACCATGTTCTTCCATTGCTCCCCATTGCCCTAGAAATCTGTACATCTTTTTCGTTTCCTTTCTTTTGTGATGGAGTCAGATGAGGAATTTTGACCATCCTCCTGTCCCTTGTTTCTCTCCTAGTGCCTGCAAGGACTGGATTTCCTTCACTCCAACCAAGTGATCCACAGAGATGTCAAAAGCTCCAACATCCTTCTGGGCCTGGACGGATCTGTCAAGCTGGGTGGGTATTCCTGGTCAGGCTCACCGCTCCTGGACTGTGGTGTGGGGCTGCTTTGGAGTGCCTGCCAGTGCCCCAGAAGTGGTGCTGGTGGGAGTGCACAGAGCCCTGCTGCAAGCTGAGAGCAGAGTTGCAATGTGCAGAAAGGTATGGCAAGGCACAAGGAGTCAAGAGTGGCTTTGGTTTGTGTGCATCCTTTCCAGAGGGAGGGAGTTCCAGTCTAAAGCTTTGGATGAAGGAAAGCCATGGCGTGAATCTTGGGGTTTTGTGAAGTGGCCAATTCCATATTCCCTTGGCTGTGGCCCTGAGGAAACACTGCATTCTCAGGAATTCTTAGAGTGGGGAGTTCTGGTGCTTGGTTTGCTAATTGCAGCTGGCTTGAAGAGTTGTTTTTGTCCTCAGCTGATTTTGGCCTCTGTGCTCAGCTCATGCCTGAGCAGAGTAAACGGAGCTCAGTGGTCAGGACTACTTCCTGGATGGCACCAGAAGTTTTCACCAGGAAGCCATATGGCCCCAAAGTGGACATCTGGTCACTTGGCATTGTGGGGATAGAGATGGTGGAAGGAGAACCACCTTACTGGCAGGAAGGTTCTCTCAGGGTAAGGTGCAATGGTTCTGTCTGCCATGAGACAAAATCCCCTTTCCGTCAGCTTGCGCTGGTTCCACCAATGTCCACGTGTAACAATGTCCCTGGAGCATATCTGCATCTGCTGTAGCTTTGGTTTCAGCAATGGGAGAACCTCAGGAGAGCAGCGGCCTGTAGCCAGTTGAGACTGTGCCATTTTGGCCTTCAAGCATGCTGGACACTCCTGTGCTTTTTGAACTCTGAGCTCTGTCTCTGAAGGACAAGAATTTTTCCATGGCAGATAAATATCCTTTGAAATGCCACCTGGAGCTCCCATAAGCTGATGGATTTCCTATCTTTCTTCCACTTAGCATTTGAATGAAGAACAGCAAAAACTTGATGTCTTTTGTTGTAAGGAAGCTGTCCACTCCTTACAACATCCTTAAGGTAGCACTGCAGAGATGCATTCTATGTGACAGATCTTGGAAGCCATCTAGTTCAACCAAGCCCCCTCTTCCAAAGAGCCTGTAAAGGTGGTGTCAATCCTCCAAGAGGCAAAATGTGCATTTGCTGATGTAGCTCCTACTGACTAGGTGAGCCAATGGAATGAGCTGTCAAGGCAAGATCCTTTGGCTCATGGAACAGCTGTGGCTGCATCGGGGTTTGGAGTTCTTTTTTGGCCTGGGGAAGTCAACTCTGAGCCTCTGGTGGGGAGGAAACTGCCCCTGGAAATTGGAGCTTCAAACCTGGGCTCTGGCTGAGCAGCTGTGGAGAGGAAGGAAACAGGTAGAGCCTGGTGTTTCCTTTTGCTCTAGGCTCGACACCTGATCATCACCAGAGGGACCCCAAAGCTGCAATAGCCCAGGCAACAGTCAGCTTGGCTGAGACTTTCTGAACTGCTGCCTGGAGATGGCTGAGGACAGGTGCTGGTCTGCCCAGGAGCCGCTGCAGGTAAAATGCCAAGCACCTGCAGGTGCCGCAGCATCCAATGAATGGGTTTGTGCTCTGCTAAACTCCAAGACTTCTGATGAGACCCACCCCAATTCATGTGCAGTCTCTGTGCTTTGCATATGGAAACTAAGGAGAATTCCAGGCTGGTTTGGTTGGAAGGAACCTTTAAAGGTCACCTAAACCAAGTGCCCCGCAATAAGCAAGGACCCTTTCAAGAGGTCAGGTATCTAAGAGCCTTGAATGTTTCTGGGGATGGGACATCTCCCAGCTCTCTGGGCAACCTGTGCCAGTGTTTCAGCGCTCTCCTCGTAAACAATTTCTTCCTCAGACCTAATCTGAATCTGCCCTCTTTTTGTTTCAAACTGTTCCCCCTTGTCCTATTGTGATTAGCCCTGCTAAAACACGTGTGCCCACCTCTCTCAGAAACCCCCTTGAAGTACTGCAGGCTGAATAAGCCAAGCTCCCTGGGCCTTTCCCCAGAGGAGAGGTGTTTCATCTTCTGATCATTTCTGTCTCTCCGTTTTGTCCTTTGGGAATCCACTTGGTTTTGCCTAGTGGCACAGGAACTGCAGTAGAATGATGCTGGTAGGTGTGAGATGGTGTTGCTGGGGGAGTAACCCAGTGAAAGCAGTGCCAGCCAAGCGTTCACAGACTTGGCTGTGGGAAGGAGGGGGCTGTAGGGGGCCTCAGAGGGGCCCCGGCTTGTCCCTCCTGCCCCCCTCTTGGAGGTTTCTGGGACAGCTGAGCAGGACCTGTCACAGCCCCATTTGCTGCCTGGCACGGTCAAGGACATGAGAGCTGCTCCAGGGTCACTGCCAGGTGATGTGGCACAGAGGGAGCTGCAGAATGTGCTCCTGGGCTGACCCTGGTGTGAAGGAAGGTGACAGGCAGCGCAGCAAGGACAAGGGGTGGACAGGCAGACACTGCTGTCCCAGCAAGCCAGAGCTGGGTTCATCAGCATGGTGCCACTTGTCTCCCTGCTCTTATCTTGGTGCTCAAAACCTGTGCCTCGAGGGTTTTCAGAACAACACACAGGCCTAAATCCTCTTGGGATCACCATTTCTTAGAGGGATTGGACTTTCCCAAGGAATGTCTTATGCTCCTCATCTTCTCCAAGCACTGAAATAGGATAGAAGAACCTTGGGAAGTGTTCTGATTTTCCTGAAAGGAACAAAACTCTGGGGCAGCAAGCTGTATTCCCACAGCACTGGCAGGGCCAAAATCCCAGCAAGCGGAAGACACCTTGGTCAGCGGATGAGTGGGATGATGTGCCATGTCTGCCTGTGATAGCAAGGTCCTGGACATGAAGACAAAAGTGCAGATGGGTCTCCTCTGTCCTCCTATTTCTGTGTATTTCTGGTAACGTGAGGAATCCTTCTTGAGCCTGTGAGGAACTGAGTGTGGAAATCATGGTTCCTTTCTCTTTTCTTTCCTTTGGGCAGCATCCGTTTGTAACCTCAGTCAAGCCTCTCCAGCCTGACGCCTCTCATCATAGCAGCGAAGCAGTCCATGGCAGAGAGGAGATATTAGTGCTTTGGGATGGCTTTCCCCAGTGCCAGCTCTGAGTGAGACTCAGAATAAAAACTCTTTGAAACCTTAACTCCATTGGAAGACTCTTTCCTTCCCCCCCTGTGAATAAGCTCTCCCTTCACTTCTGGACTGTCGGCTGTTCCTTACAGCTGGATAGTGCCATTTATGGGATTTTGGCCTCTGAGCTTCAGGGGCATGAAGGCAATAACTTTTGGTCCCTCTGTGTCTCTCTGGAATTAAGCAATGCTGCTAAATCAGTCTGTGGCACTGTGATTGGTCCTCAGCCATGTCTTTTTATGACAGAGGGAAAAACCGGTTTCAGCGCAAGAGCAGGTGCAGTGATGCTTCCAGACTTCGGAACAGCTGTGATTTTCCTGCTTCCCTGAGCCTTCCAGAGGCCTGTGCACCACCTGATCTCTGAGGTCTCTGCCTTGCAGCTCCCATTTTTGCTGGGTGTTGCCCATTTTGGCCACCTGGTTTCCTCCTCCTGTTCCCACCACCTTCTAAGCTGTCCTACATTCTTTTGGAGCTTTCTTTTCTTTCCTTTATTATGTCCTTTCCAGGCACATCTCTGCTGCTTACAGATGTGCCTGGGAAGCTCCCAGAGGTGTGTTGCAGGCCCCAAAGGCTTCTCTGAGATACCACAGCACTGCAGCAGCAGCCAGTGATGTGTGTGCAGAGGGTTTGTTGCTTGGCTTTCCCCTCTTGTTTTCAACAATCCTGAACTTTGGAGGCCTGTGTCACACCTTGTTCCATGGTGAACTTGTGAGGAAGAAGGTCTGTGAATGTGTTTCCCTGGACAGGGGTGGCAGGAAGGCTGAGATGTCCTTTTTCAGCCTGTAAGCTCTACAGTTTGCTGGTTGCTGACAGCCATGCAGTAAATGGGGGAACTGACAGCCTGTCAAATGTAGAGAATCATCCTGGATCATCAAAGCCACTTTCCACCAATAGAATTTCAAAGTAGATCTATGGCTTTCAGCAGTTGGACCCATTTGGAAATGCCACCCTCACTTGGAAGACATCCAAGAATCCATCCAAGGCATTGGCACACTTGGCCTGTTTTTCTGGGTGCCTGGATTCTGTCTATTGACAGCACAGAAGCTACAGTGCTGCAGGAGCTTGAGCTGGAGACATCCTGAGCAGCTGGGGTACACATCAGTGTCAGGATTGTGAGTGCTGAAAGAGAGATCCAGAGGAGTTTCATACTAGTTTTTTCCTGTCATAGCCGTTCCTTTCTTTTCTTTTTCAAGGTGGGTCATGGTTTGAGCTCTAGTAGAGGTGTTGAAAGAGAAGGGAATCTTTATGCCTAATTTGAATTGTGAGATGTCAACCAAAACATCTGCAAGTCCTCTTGCAGGGAGCCTGTGGGATCTTGGGAATGAGCTGTGAGGCTGCAGCTTTGGAATCTTCCAAAATATGCTTTCTTTGCACTTGACATCTGCAGGGCCTTGCAGAGCAGTGGACCAGGGCACTGCAGAGCTCCAACTGGAGCAGAGGAATTGCACCTTGAGGAATCCTCCTGTGATGAATTCCTTTTCTTCTTTTGTGCCCTAAATGTCATAGAAATCTTAAAGGCACAGGAGCAGGTTGTCCCTATGTGCCAACAGACAAGTCATAGAGGAATAAGTCTAGTCTGGCCTGGATGAACAGGGAGAATATTCACCAAAATTCAGGAGACAAAAAAGAGAGTTTACAACCCTTTGAAGAAGGGGCAGGCAATTCAGGAAGAGTACAAGGATGACATTAAGTCATATAGAGTGTAAATTAGAAAGGCAAAAGCTCATCTGGAACTTAATCTGGCCACTGCTGTGCAATATAATAAAAAGTGGGTTAACAACAAAAGAAGGGTCAAAGAAAAATCTCCATCCTTTATTGGGCAAGGGGGGAACATTGCATTGTCATTAAGCATGAGGAAAAGGCTGAGGTATATAATGCCTTTTTCATCTCGGTCTTTAATAGAAAGGGCAACCAGTCTCCTGAGCTAGTAGGCAAGGACAGGGAGAAGAGTAGACCCTCTGCAATCCAGGAGGAAGTAGTTAGTGACCTACTGTGCCTCTTAGAGCACACTTGACACTCACGTGTCTATGGAGCCAGATGGTTCACTCAAGGGTACTGAGGTAGCTGACGGAAGAGCTTGCTGAGCTGCTCTCCATCATCATCAGTCCTTGTTTACTGGGGAGGTTCCAAATGACTGGAGGTTAACCTGGAGAAGCTGACAGCCCATGGCTCTGACAGGTATAATCTTTTTTGGGTTAAGAACTGGCTGGATGGCTGGGCCCAGAGAGTGGTGGTGAATGGTGCTGCACCCAGTTGGCACCCATTCACTAGCAGTTTTCCCCAGAGCTCCGTATTGTGGCCAGTTCTGTTTAATATCTCTATCAGTGATTTGGATGAGGGGATTAAATGCAGTCTCAGCAAGTACACAGATGACAATAAGTTGGGTGTGGGTGTTGATCTGCTGAAGGGTAGGCAGGGTCTGGAGACCGATCTGGACAGGCTGGATCGATGGCCTGAGGCAAATGGTATAAGGTTCAAATAGGCCAAGGGCTGGGTCCTGCACTTTG
>NW_008663385.1:6159-13234 GCF_000695815.1 Acanthisitta chloris
AACAGAAAAGGACGTAGAGATGCTGGCTGGCAGTTGAATAAACATGAACCAGCAGTGTGCCCAGTTGGCCAAGAAAGCCAGTGGCATCCTGGCTTATATAAAAAATAGTATGGAGAACAGGACTAGGACAGTTCTTGGTCCTCTGTTATCTGCACTGGTGAGGCTACACCTCAAGTCCTGTGTTCAGTTTTGGGCCCCTCACATCAAAAAAGACATTGAGGTGCTGGAGTGTATCCAGAGAAGGAGATTGAAGATACTGAAGAGTCTAGAGACTAAGTCATATGAGAGGTGGCTGAGGGAGCTGGGGGAGACCTTATAGTTCTCTGCCTGAAAGGCGGTTGTAGCAAGGTGGGGTTTGATCTGCTTTCTTGTACAACTAGCAACAGGAGAAGAGAAATGGCCTCAGCCTGCTCCAGAGGAGGTTCAGGTTGGAACATGAGGAAGAATTTCTTCACTAAAAAGGTCAGGAATTGGAATGGGATGCCCAGGGAATTGGTGGAATCCCCATCCCTGGAAGTGTTCAAGAAACAGCTTGACATGGGACTGTTTTAGTTGACATGATGGTGTTTGGTCAAAGGTTGGACTCAACAGTCTTGGAAGTCTCTTCCAACCTTATTGATTCTATGATTTTATGATCCAGACTCAGTTCTGCCAACTTCAGATAGATTTATTTTAAGCTGTGCACTTCTGTTTTTTGGATTTCACATCAGGTTTTAAATCAGTCTGTATGTTCTAATAAGTAAATAAAACTCGGATGAGTGCTAGTGATTAAAGGATTATGGTTTCATTGTCCTAATTAATTTGATTCCCAATATATCATTTCTTCCTGTACTCACTTTTTTTCTTATTGGCTATGTTAATTAAAAAGATTTATTAATAACAAGATTATCTTCAAATCCATGCAGACTTTTCTAATATTCAGAGAAGGTCCCTAAAGGTACATGGATTACAAAATCAGGGAGAGAAATTCTGAAATGAGTTGCCCATATGGCACAAACATTCAGGTGCTCTAATTCACTAGATGCTTCCTAAAACTCTTCACAGCAATTCTTTAACTGACAGATTAGATGATTATTCCATTAACCGTTTTTTGGAAGCATTTCCAGTTCTGTAATTTGGAGTTTCAGACCTCAACAGACATTCCAGGTTTTGGATTCTGAATTTATTCTATAAGGTGGGATTTGCTGAAGGGAAGAGAAAAACAAAGGCTTATGAAGAGAGCACATCTTTCACATAGGCCCACATATTTCAGAGATATGAGAATGGGTAAAAATTTAACCCCTTATATACACCTTACTACTGAGGTAGTAATGATTTTATTTTCTTTTTCTCTAATATTGTAACACAGGCTTCTTTAAATAGCAAACGTAGCTGTGACTTTTTGCATGAAAAAATTTCCGTCCTCCCCCTGAGTTATAGAAGTGAGTCTTCTCAGGCAGTGTGATTCTTCTGCTGCAAAATGAGGTCCGCCAGAGAGATTATAAAAACTTAGATAGTCTCTGATGGGAGAGGTCAATTTTAAACTCCTTTTGCTGTTCTCAGAAGCTTCTAAGGGAAAGTGATTAATAGAAATGCAGCATTACCTGCCTAAATCATGACTTATTCTTCTGGTTTTGTCTATTTTGAGACAGTTGTCTGTGAACAGAATAGATTTTATTGGACTTGCACCCCATTCTCCCTTTTCACTAGTAGGAAATTTTAATTGAAGAAGTTTTACTGTATCCCCAGACATCTTTCCTATCATCTCGTGGTGATGAGTTCATCTCAGCATATCCTCAGGAGCAGCAGAAACACCAAGCAGGTAAATTTTTCTTCCCTCTACAGACTTCTCTAAACTACCTTAGTCTGTGAAGCTGTGGAAAGAAAGAAACATAAGAAGAAAGCAAATACCCTAGCAAATGCTAGTACAGTACAAAAAAGAAAGTAATGAAAGACACAGTAGTTTGAGGGGAGAGGGGGCAAATCTATATGAAGCCATTTCCCACCGAAAGGTATATTCAAATCCTAGTGTAGGACTGAGCATTGAATAAAATTGCCTGATACATAGTAGTACAAAAGAAAGTATTAAAAAGCAACAGATTTGCAGTCTCAGTCTCAAAGAAACTGTATTAGCTGCAGGAGCACAGGCAAAGCCATCTGAAGTATATAAAAAAATAAGTTTCCCTCATATTTGTATGTATTTCTTATTGGTATCCCTAATGCAAACACGGTGAGCATATGTTTATTTATTTGTCTGGATACTGACTGGACAGAGCTCCCAAGTTCACATCTATGCAGTTAGTTATGTTTGTAAGAAAGTCTGGATTAATAAAGCATGTGTCTTCTGGTTTCTGTGGGCAATGATTTATTTTTTGTATGTGTTGTATATTCATAAACTCCTTCTATCCAGGCAGGTTAAGAGTTTATGGCTTCTGAACAGATAGTCTTTGAGCAGGTAGACAAGCTGTTCTGTCATGGAATTGCACTACAGCACACAACTCATACATTCACATAAATTTTAACTTCAGCATGTATTACAAACATAGTCCAACAATGTTTGGGGACAGTTTCAGATGTCTTTCAGTTGTAGACATCTCAAATGGTTTGAAGATGTTTCTTTATTTTAGAACTATTTTCTGCTTTGCCAGCAAATGGCATGTGTTCGTGCAGGAACACAGAGTAAGGGTGGAGCAAGGAGCAAAGGAGGAAACAAGGAGGCTGATACACCTGTTGAAACTTTAGAGTGAAGTTTGGGCAGAGAATTACATATACCAAACTGAGGTTTGTTTAGCATACTACTTGTATATTTAATGTTAAAAGACAAAGCAAAATCAAAATACCTGTTGCTATGACTTCAGTAGTGCAGAAGTAGTTCAGGGTTACTTATAATGCACAAAAACCCTAATAAAATTGTGTCAGCTTTCGAATCACCTTGGACACATTCTGTGACATGGAAATCCCTTAGTTTCGTTAATAAACAACATCTGTAAGATTCTGAAATTAATCAAATATGCAAAATTATAGAGGATTCTATAAATCTCTCTCAGCAACCTATTACATCCTGGAGCACTGCCTGTGCTTTAGGTACTTAAAGGTTACCTATTTTTCTTTTCTATAGATTCTGTTCACTTTGAGTCACATATGATAAATTTTGTCTTACTGGAAATAAATCTGATTTCTCCATAGAAACCTTTGGCATTAGTGTGTAAAGGTTCTTGTAATAGTTTAATGAAACATTATTAACTCTGATATAATCTATATTGATATTATCACACCTTTCAGGTTTAATAGACTGGTTATGCATACATCCCCTTGTAATGATGTAGGGAGCTAGCCTTTCTGTTTTAGTTGTATAAAATAGAAGTTTACTTTCATTATGGAATATATATTGATTTTTATTGGTATATGTTGACCATAAGTGCACTGAGTTACTACATTTTGCATGTAGATTTTTCTGTTTCAGCAGCATTGATGCTTCTTGAGTCTGGTCTCTGTCTCTATTTTTTGAGGTCACAGATTTCCTTGGGTAAATATGTTTCAGAGAGAAGCTCTAAATAGGAAGAGTACAACACATGTTTCAGAAGGATGATTCACTCTAAAGCCAAAGTAGGGCATCCTGTATGCTACAAATAATATCCCAGTTAATACAAAATGCTTTTCATAAACTTTAAACCTCATTAGAAATCTGTTTTATTTGTGCATTCTCTAGACACAGACATTGTGACATAAAAGTTGTATGCTTCAACTGTGAGAGGTCCAATAGGACATTGTTGTCATTAGCACAACTGTGGGAATTATTAGACCACTTTTAGTATTTTACGGATTTGCAGTGTGTTCAAGTTTTATTTGTTTCAATTTGGTTGTGCACACTGCTGAAATGCTTGCAGAAGTGGGAGTTTACCGTGTATTTACCAGTTCACAGAAATGGTGTAATCTAGGGTATGAAAGACTCAAAACTAAAAGCTGGCTAAAGGAATGTGCAAAAAGTGTGGTAGTGTAAGAAATTAAAGTGGTGCACTAGTTGCCACAGTATTAGCCACTCTTATCAAACTCTTAGATAATCATTTGGGGATAGAGACATAGAGCAGAAAAAGGGACAGAATCATAGAATGACAGAATATCCTGGGTAGGAAAGGACCTACAAGAATCATCAAGTCTAACTCCAGGCCCTGTGCAGGCTAAACGCAAGAAACATATCATGTACCTGAGAGAATAATAGTGTTAAGGAGTAGAGAAATCTTTTTCTTGTGACAGAAATCACAAGTAAAATTAATTTTTCTTATGAATAAGGGTTTTTGTCTATTCTGTTAAGTGATTTAGCACCATGGGTATTCCTTCTAGTATTTGTACAGTTATTAAAAGTGATACATATATGTAATATAGCCATAGGCTAATATTAGCAATTCCAAACAAAAAGCTCAAAACTTTGCATAACTGTTACCTGTAAGATGAGTTTATCTTGTAAATACAAATTCAGACATGTTGTATTTCTATCAGTTTTTTGTTAAAAAATGAGATTTAAATTAAGTAGCATTTCAATCAGACTTCTGCAATGTATATCCATGATTACAGGATTAACGTGCATAAATAATGAATTGAGATAAAACAGGTTTTCATACGTTAAGTTGCATAGTTTACAAATGAATTAATAATAATATTTTTTTAAATAAACCTATATATTTTATATTTCACAATATGAAAAGACAAATTAAAATCTGTTTAAAATGTTGCACACCAGCAGTTATCATTATTAGGGAGTACTTGATCATTATTCTTTTATCAGTGATATAATTTATTTTATTTATTAGAGAATTACATTTGTTAAGGACACAGTGTTTCTTTGTCTCTTTTGACTAGATAGAGGGTTTTCTGTATTTCTGTTTTTCAAAAACATGAGATCTGTAGGGAGATTCAGAAAGTAATTTCTTCCTTTTATGGAGATCTTATAAGGCCTGCATGTGGTCTTGATGAGAACAATCAGAGGCTATGGAAACAATGTTTAGGGAGCCATAAACTGTTCTAGTAGGCTTCCCATATACAAGCTGTCAGAGGAATAGGGAGAAGGATGTTTATTTTCATTGAAATATTCTGGAGGTTCTTCCTTGAGATGAAATGAGGCCAGGGTTTAAGTAATTTATTCAGTTGAAGGATTTTCCTAGATACACATTATTTTCATAAGAAAATTAAATTAAATTAAATACATCTATTTATACAGAATGTAGTTATATGTTCTTTCTTTTCAAATGATTTTTTAGTGGTGTTTTGGTTTGGAAGGAAATGTTAATCATTATTGATTAAAGTACTAAATGTCTCAGTAATCCATTCAGTTGGCTTTTTGAAAAGGTCTTCAGTTTTAATTAAATAGTTCTGGATCACTGGGCTCTGTTCTGCTTCATAGTTTTCTGGATATGAATTTACCAAAGGAAGTGTTATCTCTGATCCTTGAAATAGATGAGGCAAAAGTAGTCTTTCTTTCTAATCTGGGATACTCATGCAGTAATAGCAAAACATGTTGTAATCCATTCAGTTGGCTTTTTGAAAAGGTCTTCAGTTTTAATTAAATAGTTCTGGATCACTGGGCTCTGTTCTGCTTCATAGTTTTCTGGATATGAATTTACCAAAGGAAGTGTTATCTCTGATCCTTGAAATAGATGAGGCAAAAGTAGTCTTTCTTTCTAATCTGGGATACTCATGCAGTAATAGCAAAACATGTTATGTATTTGAGACAGTGCTTTAAAGAAAAAAACTAAACCAAAACCAAAACTATTCCATTTTGAACTACAAGTTCTGTGATGGTTTTTCTCCAGATCTCTTTTTGGATTGCTATGAAATGTTCATTTAGTCGTTGTTGAGCCTGAAAATTATCAAGCTTCTCCTTGACTTCTGCTAACCAGTCATCTAGATTTTTAATATAGAACAGGAGAACAAATAATAGTTTGAAATATTTGCTGATGATGAACGATCTGGTATATAATTTAGACAGAATTACAGAATCATTAAGATTAGAAAAGACCTCTGAGATCATCAAGTCCAACCTGTGGCCTAAAACCACCATGTCAACGAGACCATGGCACTAAGTGCCATGTCTGGTCTTTCCTTAAACACCTCCGGGGACAGTGACTCCACCACCTACCTATGCAGCCCATTCCAATGTCTAATAACTCTTTTCTGTAGAGAAATTCTTTCTAATATCCAACCTAAAATTCATCTGATACAGCTTATGACTATGTCCTCTCATCCCATCACTTATTACCTGGAAGAAGAGGCTGACCCCTACCTGGCTACAACCTCCTTTCAAATGGTTGTATACAGTGATAAGGACACCCCCATAACTTCTTCTTCTCCAGGCTAAAAAACCGCATCTCCCTCAGAGTACTCTATCCTCAGACTTACTCTCCAGACCCTTCGCCAGCTTTGTTGCCCTTCTCTGGACACACTCCAGCACCTCCAGGTCCTTCTTGAACTAACAGTACCACAACTGGACACTGTATGCGAGATGTGGCCTCACCAATGTCAAGTACAGGGGGAGGATCACTTCCCCAGTCCTGCTGGCCACACTATTTCTGATACAAGCTAGGATGCCACTTGGTTCCAGTGAAAACAAACACATTTCATTCCAGTAGAAGTTAGATGCTTGCTACAAATAGGAAAAAATACCAAGTATATCTGGTGGTAAAAATTAATTACAAGGTACATTTTAAACATATTCTGAGGTTTTTAATTACATTTACATCATACTTCTCATACTTCTTTTATATTGGCGCAAAGGGATCACTAGAATGAAAATAAATCTCTGATAAATCATAGATTTGCACCCTAGGTTTGCTGAAGCCAACATGTGTGTAAACTTGAAATACAGTCTTACTACAGGAAGCATCTTTCACTTTTGTTATCCTGCTATCTGTACTAGTTTTAAGCTCATTTTCTCCCTAGTAGCTAATATGGGCCTGTGTTTTGGTTTTGTGTTGGAAACAGGGTTGGTAATACAGGGATGCTTTTGTTAGTTATGAGCAGTGCTGCCACAGACCAAGGCCCTTCCCTCTTCTCACACCACCCTGAACAGTGAGTAAGATGGGCTGATTCCAAAGGGATGAGG
>NW_008663386.1:0-7160 GCF_000695815.1 Acanthisitta chloris
CTTCCTAATATCTGCTCTAAATTTCCCTCTTTCAATTTTCCCCTATTCCTCCTTGTTCTGTCGCTGCAGTTCCTAACACAGAGTCCCTCTGCAGCTCCTTCAGATCCTGGCAGGTTGCTCTGAGGTCTCCACACCACCTTCTCTTCTCCAGGCTGAACAGCCTCAACATTCTCACAGGGACAGTGCTCTATTTGACTTATCACTTTTCCTCTCATTAGCTTTGTGGCCTCCTCTGGACTTGCCCCAACAGTTCCATGCCCTTCTGATGTTGAGGGCACCAGAACTGTGCCTCTTGTCTGGAGGGTCAGAGTGGGGGCTACCTTCAGTTTTGGGGTGCCACTGTGTGGTGTGACTGCTCATGTGCCCATCCTTGCAAGCAGTGAGGTGCAGGGAGCAGGAAGTAGGGTGTAGGCAGTGAGGTGTCACCCACACACAGAGCAGCCTTTGAACTCGGAGGCTGCGGGGTCAGGCAGCATTTCCCTGCCCCTCTGCCCTGGGAAGCTCAGAGAGGCCGTTCCTAACCGGGTTCTGCCCTCTCTGTCTTGCAGGGGAATGGCAGCCTCCTCCTCCTCCTCCTCGGCCGGGGGAGTCAGCGGCAGCTCCGTGACTGGTTCAGGGTTCAGCGTGTCCGCCCTGCCACCGCCGCGCAAGGCTCTCTTCACCTACCCCAAGGGCGCTGGAGAGATGCTGGAAGGTGACTGCTCTGCCCTGCTCCCTCTCTGCTTCTCCTCTGAGTCACTGCCCTTGGCACCCCTCTGCCTTCTCCATCTCCAGGTGGCGAGAGCGAGAGAAAGAGAGAGAGAGAGAGAGGAAGCCCCAGGGCTCAGCCACGGCCCCCTGGCTCTCCCACCTGTCTCTCCCACCAGTTGTGATTTTCCTGGCAGCTTTTTAGCTCCGTGACAACAGTCCAGCCAAGGAAGGATCTACCTGAAAGGGAACATGATGGTGTTAATTGCTCATTGTTGGCTAATCCTTTGATGTCAGGCAGGGATCGCTGTGAAGATAGCTGAGGCAGGAATATTTTTCTTGGCAAGGAGGAGTATTTTCCCTTGGTTTGAGTTGGATTTGACTGGGCTGGTGCTGGAGGCAACTTGTGTCCCTGGTAGCTGGGATCTGTGTGCCCCAGCCCTGCCCCACGCTCCTCGGGGCTGCTGAAGGAGGAGGCAGGCACAACCCTGGCTGTGCTCTGGGTGAGGGAGGAAGGGCAGGTCCTCTGCACAACAGGGTCTGTCTGTCTGCTCTCTTGAACTTCCTTCCCCTGCCACACTTGGCTGTGTGAGCCCAGAGTCTGTGGGGGTGGCCAGGCCTGGGGCTGGTCCCTGTGGCAGGACTGGGAGCTGAGGGCTGTGCCTCTGAAGGGCTGTTTTTATTGCACATTAGAGCCCATGTGCCAGGCCATTGAAGTAATTATGACTAAAGGCTTGCTCACAACTTAACGAGCCCTCAAACAAATCAAAGCAATGAAGCACTCGGTGTTACCAAACAGACAGAGCTCTTCCTCAGAGCCTCTCAGCAGCACAGCTGGGGAGCTGAGGAGAGGGTCACAGTCATTCAGATTGGAAAACACCTCCAAGATCATTGAGTCCAACCTCTGACCCATCACCACCTTGTAAACTAGAGCAGAACAGAGTGCCACATCCAGTGGCTCCTTGGTGACTCCACCACCTGCCTAGGCAGTTCCAATGCCTGACAGCCCTTTCCAGAAAGAAATTCCTCCTGATGTCCAACCTGAATCTCCCCTGGGACAGCTTGAGGCTTTTTCCTCTTGTCCTGTCCCTTGTTCTCTGGGAGCACAGCCTGACCCCACCTGGCTGCACCTCCTGTCAGGGAGCTGTAGAGAGCAGAAGGTCCCCCTTGAGCCTCCTTTTCTCCAGGCTGAGTCCCCACAGCTCCTTCAGCCTCTCTTCCTATGACTGACTCTCCAGCCCCTTCCCCAGCTCTGTTCCCTTCCCTGGACACTCAGCCCCTCAATCTCTCTTGCACTGAGAACTGGACACAGCACTGGAGGTGCCTCACCAGTGCCAGCACAGAGCGACAGTCACTGCCCTGGTCCTGCTGGCCACTCGCTGGAGAGAAGGATATATCTGGGGCAGCACAATGTTTCAGCACCCGGAGAGGATGCTCTGAGTGCAGCAAAACTCCAGTTCCTCCCTGGAGTTCAGCTCTGGATTAGATTTTCAGAGTTTAGTTCTACTCTTAGTCTTTGAAATTGCCTCTCCCTGGGTTGTTATGTCACGGAGCTTTTAATGGATTGTGCTTGGGGCTGACCTCTTTACCAGGAGCACAGCAGGTCATCTGCCCTGGGTGGCAGCAACAGCCAAACTCTCTCCGTGTTGTAGGAGGCTTTGGGTTAGCTCCCTGATTTCTGACACCAAGGGTGATACACCCATTCTTTCATCAGGCGGGTGCCAGTGGGGAGCAGCACACCAGTTTCCTCCTCAGAAATCCCCACTGGCTGACTGGTTTTATTGTTATTTAACAGCTCTCTTGTTTTTAGATAAACCCTTAGGTATTTTGGGTTTTTTTGGAGGAAGCAGCATAAACTTTGTCAGCACTTGGGACACAATTAGTGTGTCTCCCAGCTTCTGAGTCACTTGTGTGATCAATTACTGACTTTGGTGGCAAGATACACATTATTTGAAGTTCTTTAGGCAGAGTCCTGGGCTGAGTCTGTGGTGGGGAATCCTAAAGCCTTCTGAGGACACAAGTGTCTGAGCCCTGGGGGAGTCAGAGACTGCCATAACATTACCTGGCTTCTCCTTGGCTTACCTTCTGTTTCAAGTGGACTCAAATTGCTTGTCAGAGGGGATGCAACAGAATTCCAGGCACCAGGAGACAACCAAAGCCCCGGGCAGGGTCGCAGCGGAAAGCGTTGGGACAAGGCAAGGGGGAAACCACAGCCCAAACACAAAACCAGAGGGCTGGTGGCACTCAGCTAAGGCTGCTCAGCCTTAACCTCTTTTTTTCTGGTTACAGATGGCTCTGAAAGGTTCCTCTGTGAGTCTGTGTTCAGCTACCAGGTGGCATCGACGCTGAAGCAGGTGAAACACGGTAAGCACCAGAGTAAGCATTGGAGCATTGGCTGCCTGTCGGGGGGCAGGAGGCCGAGCAAGAGCCTGACTGCTCTGGGATGCCAACCACAACAAAGAGCAACGGCCTTTCAAGCTGCAGCATTAATGCCAAGTCAGGCTGTCACCCAGGCCTTTTGCAAGCCCTATGCAAAGCGCTGGGAACCCCCAGAGCTTGGGTGGGAACAGGCTGTGCCTTGCGACGCTTGTTTTCCATCGCTGCCTGCTGCCTCCACCAGAGGTGAGGCCTGAGGAGGCGGCTATGGGCAGGAAACGCCCACGCTCTGATCTCGGGCCAGCGCTGAGTGTCTCTGCCCTGGGGCAGACAGACGCTGCATTCCCCCTTTGTTTCCTGGCTGAGCCCTGGTGGCTCAGCAGGGTCAGGTGAGGTTGCCCGTGCACTCAGGAGGAGGACACAGGTGCCTGGCGTGGCGTGGCGTGACATGACAGGGCTGGCTCTGCTCCCTGCCTCCCCAGGGAACAGCCTCACAGCTTGTTTGAACCTCTGCTTCCCTCTGGGGCCTTCACCTCCAACCCAGCAACAGGCTTGGCTGCACCACAGCTCTCGAGGTGCTGGGCAGAGCTCAGCAGCAGATCCTATCTGCTGCTGGAGGGTCAAATCCCTTCTGGTCCCTGCTGGAATGATACTTCCACCTGTTGTCTCAGACCAGAGAGGTTTCCTGTCAGGAGGTAGTCTGGGGGTGTGCAGCAGCTTCCATGGCTGTGATCCTGTATTCCTGAACCAAAAAGCAAAACCAGACCTCAGAGCCATTGTTCCCACAGATCTCCAGTTCCTGCAGCTCCCGCAGCTCCCAGGAGCTGCTGCACAGCCTGGCACCCTGATAAACGCTAGCCTTTGACACTGGTTTGCAGAGCACCAGACACTTCCCTGTAGGAAAGGTGAAAGGCTTAAAACAAACCATCAAAGTCATCATATTTTGGCTTGTTTGACAGTTCCCCAAAGCACCGGGTTGCAGGAGGTGGAGTGGGAGCAGTCCCTCTTAAGAGCACCCATTGCTGCAGTCAGCATAAATCACACCTGCTGTGTCTGACACCTCTTGTTGGTGCTGGGCTGTCTCTCCGAGGGGCTGCAGTGAGTTTACACACTGTTAGCCTTCCAGCAGAGCCAGGAGAAGGGATGTTCCCATCTCTACACCTGTGCAGCTAATCTATATGAAATTCACCTGAAAATGGAACCTGTGTGCCCAACACACCACTGGTCATAAATAACCTGAGAGGAACATGTCATCTTGGGGATCCCCAGGGACAGACCTTTGTCTCCTTAGCAGGCCTTGATTGCAGAGCCTTTCTGCCACACTCATCTACAGCCTTCATTAAAGCAAGAAGTTCCTCCTGCTGCACCCAGCTCTGCCATGGGCTGGCCAAGCCCTCTCTGAACTTCTCTGTTCTCCTGCACTATAAATATTTATGCTAAAGAAATAAGCTTCATCCTGTTTTCACCCCATACACTAATGGGCCTCGTGCTTCCCTGTCAGGACTTGAATGTGCAGGGCACAGGCAGGGATAGGCAGATACACACTAGGGCAGAAAACCCTGTCCCTCCCTTCTCCTCACAGGGAGGCAGGGAGTGGGTTGGGATTCAAGTGGGCTCAGTGGGGTTCATTCTGCTGCCCACTGACAGCTGGGAATTTGCATCTCATTGAAAGCTTTAATTGCACTGCCACTGCAAACCACAGTTACCTTTGAACCTCTTGCAGATCAACAAGTGGCGAGGATGGAAAAACTAGCTGGTCTGGTGGAGGAGCTGGAGGCAGATGAGTGGAGGGACAAGCCAATAGAGCAGCTCCTGGGATTCACTCCCTCCTCGGGCTGAGTGTGTCTGCATTGCTGCTGTCAGGGAGCAGAAGAGGAGCATTCTTTGGCCGGGCCTCAGCACACCTCATCTGTCAGGGTCTGACAGCTGCCTCGGCAGGACTGGCCTGGGGTTTTTTCAGAGTGGGGATCCCCGTGGAGCTGCCAATAACCAGGAACAAGGGGCCTCTGCCTGGACTGGCAGGGCTCCAGGCCAGAAACCAGGGGGTGGAATCAGCTGTGCAGAGCTGGAGAATCACCACATGGCACACAGAGCAGGACACACTGTTACTGTGAGAGTCACCCAGGAGCCTGGACTGGTATGGGGAGGCCCCTGTGCCTGCTCTGCAGCTGGTGACACTGTGCCAGGAACACTCCTCAGCCTTGTTTGCAGGATGGGCACCACAACACCTGTCCTGAGCCAGGAGGGGCCAAGCTGCCTCTTCTCCAGGCGTCACCAAAGCTGTTCCCTCTCTGTGGCTGTTTCCCCAGTGGGACGCTGCTCTCTGAGGCAGAAGCTGCCTTTATACCCTGAAACTTTGTCCACTTTGTTCTGTATTAGATTTCTCTGTGACAATAAAGGAATTCTGTCTTTGAAACCATTTATCTGATGGGGAGGATCCAATGAGGGAAATAATCAGCTGTTTAGGAGGCGACAAGAGCTTTAATGAAGCTCAGAGGCTGTTACCTTAGTCAACTGCAGTTCAGCTTAAGAGGAACCAAATCACACTTACTTTACGCTCAGAATTTGATTTAACTCAGATTTTAATCCTGGTTTAGCTCTGCCAGCCGCAGAGAACCACTGGTTAAACCCATCCTGCTTAATCATCTTGTTTTTCAGTTGTACTTCGCTCCTGTTCCTGGAGGGAACTGGATTTCCACGTTGTGGCATAACCATTTCAACATGTAGATTTTCCATGGAGCAGAGCCCTGGCCCCACGCAGGGGGTAGGAGCAGCACTGTGTGAAAGCAATTACTGCTCCAGATGCCTAACCCTTCCATTTCCAACATCTCATTGACGACAGGATTATATTTTTCACTCACTATTTCAGTCCAGGCACATCTGGATTGAAACAGACTCATTGCAATCTATTCTGATCTTACATCACCAGCAATCAGCGAGAACTAAAGAGGAAAGCACACAGCCACCTCCAGTGTTTGTTGCTGTTAATAGGTGAGTTCTAGTGGCAGAGCCAGAGTGCCTGGTGTGCAGGTGAAGCCCCAGCTCCAGCCCTGCAGAGGTTCACCGTGTCCCTGCCACGGTGGAGGTGTTTCTCCTGTCAGGCTGCGGCTGAGCCGTGCTGTGTCCCACGCCACCGCCCCGGCCCCGGCCCCAGCCCGGAAAACCTCCTCCCCAGCCCTGGAGGGCTGCCAGGCCATGCTCTGCGGGGACACTCAGCTCCAAACGTGCCGGCAGGCGGGCCCAGGCTCCAGCCCAGATGGGCTCACTGAGGGGAGAAGGGAGTGTGTCAATCATCACCTCCTGGTTTGGTTTATATCAGCTATTTTTAATCCTGCTTACTCCTGACAGCTAAACATACCTTGGCCAAACCTGCCAAAAATACCCCTCCCTGTGTCAAGACGACACTGTGGGGTTTGGGAGTGAAGAAGCAGATCCCCAAACCCCCTCGCTCATGCCTGGTCCCCCACGCACTGAACACATCATAATCAGTCACAGAAAGAGCCCTTCCTCGCTGCTGCTCCACTTGGGAAACTTTTCCAGTCTGCCAGCCCTCCAGGGACACTGGGGGCTCAGTGCCTGCGGCTCTGCCCACGGCATGCAGTGCCCAAGCGCTGCCCAGACCTCCCTGTACAGATGCAAAACAGCAGGGCTGAGATTTATCCCCCTCACCCTCCTCCCGTTCCTTGTTTTCAGGCATTTCTTGTGCCGGGCCAGTGCGGGAGCAGAGAACGTCCCCAGCCCCGTGCTGTACATGGTGTGTTTGTATGTGTGCCCAGCACCAAAATAGACACATGTGCGAGAGCCATTGAGAGGAAGTGAAAAGTTCACTCTGTACAGTACTACGAACGCAAAAACATGTTGTTGGCCGTTCCCTCCTCCCTCTCAGTAAACACTTTATGTAAGGCAGGGAGAACCGGAGGGATCGCTGCTCCGCACGGCAAACCCTCCGAGCTCCCCCTGCTCCGAGCCCAGGTTTCCCTGGCCGCTGGAATCTCCCCAGCCGCCTCGTTCCTGCCTCGCAGAGCAGTGGGGGCAGCGCTGGCAGTAAATACTGCTGCTCGGGGTGTGGAAGCGCCGCTGCCTCCTCAGCTCGGGGG
>NW_008663387.1:0-817 GCF_000695815.1 Acanthisitta chloris
GGGGCTCTGAGGGAGTTGGGGGTACAGAGGGTTCAGAGGGGGTTGTATCCCAACTTTTGGGGGTCCCACCCTAGTTTGGAGAATCCTACCCCAACTTGGGGATCTCTCACCCCAATTTAGGGGTTCCCACCTCCATTTGAGGGGTCCCATACCAACTTGGGGGGGTCCCACCCCAACTTTGGGAGGTTCTCACCTGTTTGGGGAATCCTACCCCAATTTGGGGATCTCTCACCCCAATTTGGGAGTTCCAAACACCATTTGATGGGTCCTATCCCAACTTGGGGGGTTTTCCACCCCAACTTTGAGGGTCCTACCCCAACTTTGGGATGTCCCAGTCCAACTTGGGGGTTCCCACCTCAATTTGGGGGGTCCCATCCCAACTTTGGGATGTCCCAGCCCAACTTGGGATCTCCCATCCCAACTTTGAGGGTTCCCAACTCAATTTGAGGGGTCCCACCCCAACTTGGGGGATTTCCACCCCAACTCTGAGGGTCCCAGCCCAACTTTGGGATGTCCCAACCCAACTTGGGATCTCCCAGCCCAACTTTGCGGTGTCCCAGTCCAACTTGAGGTGTCCCAGCCCAACTCTGAGGGTCCCAGCCCAACTTTGCGGTGTCCCAGTCCTACTTGGGGGGTCCCAGTCCAACTTGGGGGGTTCCCACCCCAACTCTGAGGGTCCTACCCCAACTTGGGATCTCCCATCCCAGCTCTGAGGGTCCCACCCCAACTTTGGGTTCTCCCAGCCCAACTTGGGATCTCCCATCCCAACTCTGAGGGTTCCCACCCCAACTTGGGGGGTTTCCACCCCAACTCTGAG
>NW_008663388.1:0-2901 GCF_000695815.1 Acanthisitta chloris
TCCTTCCTTCCTTCCTTGCTTTCTTTTTTTTAGTTCACTCTCTGAGTGGAAATCTTTAAATAACATTAGAAACACTCCACATAATCTGCTAAATAAACTCTTACAAGGAAACTAATACTGAAGAATTTTGGTTATATAGTCAATGAAAATGAAGTCCAAAGTAACACTGCCAAAGCCATAGAGAGACTCTCTATTGAGTCTCAATTTAACTAAAAATTTTGTTTGATGGGAAAACCCATCAGAGATCTCCAGCAAAAAAAACTCAAGCCATTGTCAACTTTTAGACAGTGTGTGCTGTCAGAAAACTAAGACAAACTTGTGAAGTCTGGAGAGTATGGGTAACACAAATGCCCCATTTCTGAGCTCAGCTCATTGGGTTAGTTGCTGTGTTATTGAATATCTCCATCTAAAGTGATAGGTGGTCAACTTGATTCATTACCTCTGCTTTTGTGAGGTTTGCAGCAAAGTGCTGCTACACTGACTCTTGCTTGGGAAATGCATGTCACCGCATGAGGTGATGGGCATCACAGAGAGCAGGGGGATTGTATAGCCTGGATTTGAAACCAGACTGATCAGAATAAGATCCACATTCTGGTAATGGAAATGTGTGAACTAATTATTTTTATTTAATACAGCAGTGTACCAAGGAGAAATATGGTGAAAAATCATTGCATTCAACCAGAATAGAAACTGGAAGGGAAAATACTTAAGTTCTTTGGGAGTCTAGGGAAGGTATAGATTGGGAAAGTAAAATCCTGCTTTCTGTTATACATTTTTTCATTATTATTGTTACAAGGAAGAACTCTTTTACTGTCCAAGTGACTGTGTACTGGAACAGATTGTCCAGAGAGGTTGTGGAATCTCCCTTACTGGAGATATTCAAGAACTGTTCGGATGCAATTCTGTGCAATATATGATAGGATTACTCATCTTGTATGGGGACGTTGGACTAGATGACCCACTGTAGTCCCTTCCAACCTTACCCATTCTGTGATTCTGTGATTCTGTGATTCTGTGATTATGACATGCCTAATATCAAACACTTCTTAGTAACTTTGGGGTTATCCACTCCTAATCCTAAGTAAACTAATATTTACTCCAATACCAGAATAATCATATCTTTTAAATTTAGGTCAAGAGATATGTTTAACTAAGTCCCATATTTTTCTTTTTATTAGTCTCTGCATTGGGACTGCAAGTATTTAACTTATCATTAAAGATCATTAAAGATCAAGCCTCCAAGGCCATTAACAGCACACTGGTATCAATATAAGAACCCACTAAAATGGGGAGCTGCTTTTTTAATTTGGAAGAATGCAGTTCTGCTGAATCAAATCACCAAGTTGCTTTCAGACAGTTCCAGAGCCTTCCCAGGAGGGCAAGTGCATCTACACACATGTGTGTACACCCAGGAAAGGCAAACAGGCATATGAGGCCCTGAGGTGGAAGTCTAATAAATGAAAAGGTCTTACATGATCTAAGATACCAGGCCCATTTGCAAAGCCTGGTGAGCTGACTTCATTACTGGCTGCCTCAGGTTGTCTGGGTAGACAGTGACAGATCATTTTGTAGGGCCCAAAGGGAGCCAGATCAGTCTGCCTAGAAAAACAAATAAATCCAGGCCTGAGACTGAGTTTAAAAAAGATTTACAAGGCTCACTGTTGTATGTGGCCATCTCAGAGAGGATTTTGGCTGCTGGCCCTGTATGACTACCCTGTTTCACAATTGCTGCAACCTGCAATGGGAATGAATTGGTTTTGTCTGATTGCAGGAAATTTTATTTGTTGGGTTTTTTCTTATTTTCTTTTTTTTTGCTAACATCTGCACAGTAAAAGGACGACAAACCACATATACAAAGAAGAGAAAGAAAGGATCTTTTGCAAGGAGATCACATAAAAGAAAACATAAATCTTTTGATGTCTGACCTTTTAGTTATACATTCTGAGGGACAGATCGAATAAAACAATACTCATCAAGTTGTTGAAAGAGTTATGTCTTCCATTCTGCATAAAACCAAAAGGCAATTGCTCTTCTACATAACACAGAAAAAACACAGAAGTGTTATTTTTTAAGTAACAAACAAATCTACTTAATGTGTTAGAAATTAAAATGTATCTTTTCCTTATTAAAAGAGCTTTTAATTTAAGCAATAATGGTCAGTAACAATTATCTGCTGATACAAGTTAAAACTAGTGAAAAAAGTGAAATTAAAGGTCTGATTATGGCTGTTCTCCTTCAACCTGTGTGAGACCAGGAAAAAAGAAAACCAAAACCGTGCGCTAGTATTAGAACATGTAGGATGATGTGGCAGACTGCATAAAGTTTAATTTTACTGTGTTGCGGTTGATTTCTGTCTTCTGACTGCTACTCTGACATGATTCATAAGCATCAGAGAAACACAGTCTGGTTTTAACAGTCCCACTCAGTAAAAACTGCATAGCCATCACCCCTCATTAGAATGGCCACAACTGGAGGAGATTGTAGGAAAGAAATTTAAGAAAAGAATAGCAAAATATATGGTATTGCATGTTAGAAAATATATCCATGCTCCCCTTCTCAACAATTCATAAAATGCTTGTGAACACCAGTGAAGTTTTATTCTCAGAAATGGGGAAGTTAGTTCTAGAGATACATGCAGTGCTGTTTCTCTAATAAAATTCCCTATTGACCTTAGGTAACTTCAGCTAATACCCCCTGTTACATTTTTCTCTGTCACTGAATAGTCTTTCTCTCTTCTGGTGGATTTATATCTATGTTTGGTTCAAACAAGTAAATATGGGATGGTTTGGCACACAGAATCAGATAAGTTTTATCAAGCTGTGTGCAAAAGATGAGATCTGGAGAAAATTCTTCTGTTGAAATATTGTCCATCTGAAAGAGTATTTATTGTCCTGTTTTCCC
>NW_008663388.1:7946-9064 GCF_000695815.1 Acanthisitta chloris
TGGTATTTAGATAACATTTGAAAAAAATAAACCAGAGAGACTGGAGAAAATCATACAAAGGATTTGACTGAAGAACTACTTGAAAATAGTCAACATCTTGGCAAGGGAAAATAGCTACTTTATGCAGTTTAGGTGCTTGGATTTATGTTTGGACAATTCATTTGGGAGTTGGTTTTGGGATGAAAGGAGCAAGGAGAGAATGCAAGGGAGGGGAAGCTGTAGGTAGAAGTCATAGAATCATAAACTCATAGAACCATCAAGGCTGGAGGAGACTTCTATAAGATCATGAGTCCAACCATTAACCTGCCACTCTACTGTAACCACTAAACCCTAAACCATATCCTCCAGCATCAGATCAAGATGCCTGTTAAACATTTCCAGAGACAGGGACTCCACCATTTCCCTATTCCAGGACCTCACCACCCTAACAGTGAAAAAAAATTCCTAACCTTTAATCTGAATCTCTCCTGTCTAACCTTATGATCATTCCTAGTGTTCTCATTGCATGAATGGCGGAAGAGATCATGCTCCATCTCCACAACTCACTTTCATAGAATCATAGAGTCATAGAATCATCCGGGTTGGAAAATGCCCTGAAGATCATTGGGTCCAACCCTACCATTGTTACCAGACCATGGCACTAAGTGCCACATCCAGTCTTGTATTGAAAATCTCCAGGGATGGAGAATCCACCCCCTCCCTGGGCAGCCCATTCCAATGCCTGACAACCCTCTCTGTAAAAAATCTCTTCCTAATATCCAGCCTAAACCTCCCCTGGCAGAGCTTGTGTCTGTGCCCTCTTGTTCTACTGCTGCTTGCCTGGGAGAAGAGGTCAACCTCTACCTGACTACAACCTCCTTTCAGGCAGTTGTAGAGGGTTATAAGGTCAACCCTCAACCTCCTCTTCTTCAGGCTAAACAACCCCAGCTCCCTCAGCCTCTCCTCCCTCATAGCATCTGTGCTTGAATCGCTGCACCAGCCTCGTTGCTCTTCTCTGGACCTGCTCCAGTACTTCAATATCCCTCCTGAATGAGGGTCCCAGAGCTGTAAACAGTATTCAAGGTGTGGCCTTACCAGCTCCAAGTACAAGAGCAGAATCACCTCCCTGGTCTTGTTGA
>NW_008663389.1:0-13167 GCF_000695815.1 Acanthisitta chloris
CAGCTCGGAGCCCCCCGAGCCCACTCAGCGTTAGTAAACCCTGCCGAGCCCCTGAACAACGCACAGTGCCAGGGAACTCGCTGGCGGTGTCACTGGAGTTCTGTGGAGACTCGTTCTGCCGCGGTTTCCTCTCTTCTGAAGTGGCAGTTTTGGAGGTGTTACATACGGAGTTCTCAATCTAGATCAAAACCTGTTGAATAAGGATTTATCCTCAGCTGGGATAAAATGCTCAGCTGTACAGCGTGGGGTTCGCTCACATACCCGATTTCACAATACCTGGCAGTGCTGTTTCTTTATATACCTTCTTGTTAGGTGGGTAGTTGGTACTTTGCCAGTATTTGGAACACTGATGTTTGTATAAAGGTTAAGGTATTGGTATGAGTGTGTTTTTACTTTTACATTTTGCAAGCCTAACTAAATAAAGTGGAGAAAGTAATTCAATTTATGACAAATTCTGTTCTTCCCTAGGCATCGTTTTTATTTGTCCACAGTCCCTTACTTTGCAGCGATCCCAGAACACGTGTACTTTGAAGTGCAGCATACCAGCAATACTCTCATGGGATCTGCTGCTTAATTTTGTGTAATCTTACTGAAGACAAGTATAGCTTGTTATTAGCAAGGTGGGTGTGAGCTCATCTATATTTGGAGGAAGATGTGCCTTGTCTGGGAAGAGATTTGCATTTTCTGTGACTTGCTGTAGGCCTAGCTGATTCTCCCAGGGCTCTGTGCACGGCTGCCTGGAACGGCATGTAGACTGTAATTATGGATGCTCAGATTGATGTCACTGAGTCTATAAAGGTTCCTACCGGGAGATTGTCTGCATCAGAAATGTGAGCTGGGAATTCAGATTTAACCCAGTGCTCTAGTTGCAAAAAAATTAATGTCTGTTTTGCTGTTCATCCAAATTCAGCTTTGACTTGTACTCAGGTCTTTTGTGAGCACTCTGTGAGAATCCTGTTGGATTGACTTTACACTTCTTAACTCTCACTGGAAATAGCTGATGGAGTGTCTGAAAGTAACTAACTCCCTGGCTCAGGTGCCTGCACCAGCAGCTCAAATATTCCCCAAGTCTACAGAAGTTCTCATTATTGCACACTAGTCACCGCCTGATAAGCCTCACTGCTGAGGGATTGTCCTTAAAATTAGTTCAGCGTTTCTTCCTCTCAAAAGCTGGCATTAATTAAGAAAGCTTAGCCAGTAGCAACCTTCCAACACCTCAGTGGAAGTTACCAAGAAAAGAGGGGCAAAGCTCTTTACTGAAGTGTGTGACAGAAAAATGAAGCTCAATTTGAAATGAGATTCCAGCTGGCTGGGAAGGAGCTTCTGAGGCTAAGCAAGCTTCGGGGCAAAAAACTGAAGAACTTGTAGAACCTCCATCCTGGGAGGTCTTCAAGACCCATCTGGGCAAAGCCCAGAACAACCTGGCCCATGCTCAGCATTAACCTTGCTTTGTGCAGGAGGTTGGACTCAGAACCTCCAAGGTCCTGTAATGATTCCATCATTCTGAAATAATTTTCTTCTTTCGAACAATACCCAACCCCACAGAAAGCTCTTCCCCCTGTCAGAGAGCTCAGTTGTGAACAAGTACTGTTGCTCAGTATTTCAGAACTCACCCTGTCTGAATAGGGTGACTTTGGTGAGATAACAATAACTTCAACTGTGTGACACATCAGCCCTAAAAATGTTATTAACTATAGAGGAGCTGGTTTGATAACTTGTAGGTTCTTTTCCTTCTGTGTTCAGGTTAAAAAGAAGGCTACTAAAAGAGTCTTTCTGTACAAACTGACAGCAGGCAAAGGAAGTTTTTTTACTAATCGTTGTCATAGCATCTGAACACTCAACACTGCATTACAATTTCAAATATCAATGAGACATGGATCCATAATAGAGCATTAACATATAAAGGGGTTTTATTGCATCTTTTCACATTCATCTACTGCATATCTCAGGAGCAGAGAGTAGCAAAGCATAGAAGCTCATTTTGACAACATATGAATGTTTGCAAACATGCTAATGGAAAAAATATAAACACCTCAGAGAAATTTACTAATGTTTAAGGAATTCAGGAAAGGAAAAAGTGAAAGATATGTTCTGTTTGATTTTTATGTGGGCCAAGATAATATCTCAGAGGAATAAAGTTAGGAAAGAAGAAGGAAAAAAGCCAGAAACTGGCTGAACCAGGGGCTGAACTGCCACTTCAGTACCAGGGGCAAATACAGAAATTTTCTCTCACGGAAGCCACACATATTCTAAAATAAAGCACACACAGCTTTACTGTGGTTTATCAGCTGATCACAGAAGATTTCCTGCACAGCAAGACAGAAATGGGCCCTGTGCAATGGTTGAGGACCTGGGAGTCCAGCAGGCTCCTGCAGCAGGGCAGTGCCAAGGTGTGGCATTGGGCAGCACCTGTGCAGGTTTTCTGGTTTATGGACCCAGAAGTCAAGGAGAAGTTGTCTCTCCCACCTGGACAGAAAGTGTTGAGCTGGAAAAAAGGACACAATTAAGGAAATCTGGATTGCAATAGTCTTAGCTCCCAGCAGTATTCCAGCATCAGTAGACTTGATTCCCTCACCCACTATGGGGGAAAAAAGGCCTTTTTTCACGTTATAGAAATTTAAGTGCTAATTCTACAACCTTGCACATGCTTCACAATACTATTGTGATAAACAGAACTTTTAATCAAGGCTGGAGGGAGTTTCTGCCAGGCCTGAGACAAGGCTAAAAATCTGGTTTTGTTGTTCTGCTGGAGTTACACCTCTTCCTCCAGACTCAGCTGTTCTCTTCCTCCACACCTCCCTTTGTCAGTAGTAAGACTAAGCATTTTAAGTTACACAGAGATGTGCTTTTTATGCCTTTTTAGTCTGGCTGGTTATGCAGCTGATACTGCTCTGGGAAAATGTGTTAACCAGGTTCCTTCTGGGTCTGTCAGCTGTAGAGCATCTCTCTGCCGAGCTGAGGGTTTGTAACTGTAACTGCAACAGTTGGAACACAAGTCATTGAAGCTATTTCAGTGCAAAATGTTCGCCTACTGCTCAATGCTACATCTGTTGTGGTGATGTAAACCAGGTCTCACCAGCCCACGTCTGTTTCGTTTCTGCTTTTAATCAACAAAAATTAAGACTGTCTAAACTTCTGCATTAGCCATTCAGCTGCATAATATAAAGCACAAAACAAAATCTAATTAATTGTTTATTCATGTTTCAACTTCCATCTGAAATAAATACAAAAGTGTTTGTAGGGAAGAAGTGCAGAATAGATTGGGTGATGAGTTAGTTCATGAAAGAATGTCAGAGGTTTTCTGTAGTCCATTGCATTAGTTTTCTTCCCTATGACACATGATATATCTTGAAATCAAGTAAAAAGCCTGAGAACCTTTGTCTAATCACATTGCAAATCACTGGCTGATGAAACACAGTTTTCTAAGCTTTGCAAGACAAGTTATTAGAGGACTGACCAAAAAATGTCTCAGAAATGTGTACAAAGGGCACTCTAGTGTCATATCTATACTGGAACAACCTTTTTAAAGTACAAAGCAAGCTCTTAGCTCTGAAACACAGCCAGGCTAATGGATGTTTTTGGAGTGCACACTTTTACAGCTTACAGTTAAAATATATATATATGCTCAAGTATTTCAGAAAAAAACCAACTTCCATGCACTCAGATACTCTCACCAACAACACATATGACAAAGTTAAAACCTGCTATTTACCAACAGTTTTAAGCTATAAAATTTTTTAGCCAATATACAAAATTAATTAGTACTTAAACAATTAAAATCTGAAGATGATACTGATTATCTAGGAACTTAAGTTTCATTGTTGTATTTATATTTCAGAAAAAAACCAACTTCCATGCACTCAGATACTCTCACCAACAACACATATGACAAAGTTAAAACCTGCTATTTACCAACAGTTTTAAGCTATAAAATTTTTTAGCCAATATACAAAATTAATTAGTACTTAAACAATTAAAATCTGAAGATGATACTGATTATCTAGGAACTTAAGTTTCATTGTTGTATTTAATTTAAGAACACAAGTTTTGACAAAAAAAGCCCAGTGTGGGTGCACATACATGCATTAAAAAAACTCATTTGGTCTTCAAGTCACCAAGAAACATAACCTCTATTATAAGTAAAAGGGAACTTCTAATTTGCCATGTTAATATCATAAATTTTGGAAAGGGACAAATACAAGTTTAAGAAACCTTTGTGGGCTCCTCTGCAAAATGGACCATTACCTACTCAAAGAGGTGGTTGCCTGTTGAGCAACGAATAGTGAAATGGGGACACTCTGTGGGGAAAGGAAAGAAATGCAATTTCTCACACTTACTGGACCATCTTGAATCCTTTGCATTTTCCTGTTCATTGTGGTCTGATGAAAAGAGAGGCAAGCTTTTAATTCCTGCACTTCATCACTTACAAAAACCAAAATGAAAGAAGAGATATCACAAACATTGTTAGAAAATCAGTGAAAAAACTCCAGTATGAAACCTCAGCACTCTGCCATCCTTTAAGAGCAGATAACAAATCCAACTTACTTACCTCTTTTGTTTAACTAAATATGCCTAAGTATACCATGACCCAGTTACATAGATGCTGCACTCACCCAGTACATTTGAGAGCTGCTTCCCTAATCCCCAGGCTAAAAATCACATGAAATCCAGGATTTCAAGAAAAGAAAGTGGAACTAATTATTTAAACTATATGCACTATCTGTCCGCAAACACCAAACTGGATTAAATTGCTTGACACATATTATGTCTAGTGGGGATGATTCCCAATCTGAAATGTACAGGCAGAGGTTTTAGGATGCTGTACAGCTGTTCCTGCAGGGATCCTGTCATTTAGTTAGCAGCAGCTGCAGGGCTGGGCTCGACGTTTTGGCCCAGCTGAGCTACAGAAAAGAAACATCATCACGAACTCTTAAAACCTTGTGAATGCTAAACCAAGTTGCAGAGTGCTCCTATGAAAAGGCTGTTTCCCATCAAACCAGCTATAAAGGGCAACCTCATCACTTGGGCTGAGACTTCTAAACTGTGGGATACAACTGGGTGCCAGTGCCTGTCCCATCTCTGGCCACTGCTCAAAAGCTCATCTTGGAGGTAACCTCTGAGCACTGACAAGTGAACTCCTGGGTACTGAGTGATTCTAGGCTGTGCTTGCTGGCATTTAACATACTGACCTTCACTGATTTTCTCTTACCCTGTGCAGATCACAAGGCCAAAGATGCAGCATATAAAAATTGAGAGTGCTTTCCTCTTTAATATAGTCATTTTTTCTGTAAAGTGTTGTAAAAGCCAGTATCCAAATTCTTCTATTATGAGCTAGAGGTTGTCTTGCTTTTGATTTAGCACAAGAATTTTAATTGAAATACTTAGAACTCAAGCTTGGAGTTTACTTATCCTTTGAAGCTAGAAATCTCATTCTCAAGGGATTCATTCTGCCTTGACTGTGGATTTTGTGTAAAGCAAAGCCATATTGTTTTATTTGGTAGAGACTGAGCAAGCTGTTACTGACTTTTAAATATTCAGGATCTATTCCAAAGCATGATGGTTGCTAACATGAATAATTTTTAATAGGAAGTTTTTGTACTGTTATTTTACAGTCTGTGCTGTAAACTATCTTACCTTCAACTTCAATTCCATAACCTAAGATAGGGAAGGTTATGAGCAAGTAGTTCAGTGGGATTGTTTAAAGCTGTGATGTCTGTAAACTGCAAAACGTGAGGAGGCAGCATAGATTGAGCTCTGCCACTCATCCCCTGGTGATAGCTTTCAGCAAACCAGAGGGTTAATCTCCCAGACCAGCGCACCAAAATGCAAATTCTTGAAAGGCTGTAGAGAGCTGTAGTGTACGCAACATTTTTCCTGCTTTCATGTGGTGCAACCGCCTGGCAGCCTAGCCAGAAATCTGCTGCTTTACTCATGAAAATCTTTTTTTTTTTTCCTAGCATATTGCCATGCAGATAAAAGGAAATTCAAACCCATTCTATTAACATGACCTCTGGGGAGTCCCCAGTCTATTTCCAGCTAAAGTAGAATCCAGTGTTGTGGGCACTGATTTAAAATGCCCCATGGAGCAGTATAATAGGAAACATTATCTTCAATCACCCAGAGAAATTCACTTTCATCCTTCAAAACTGTGGATGATTACAGTATCTAGCATCCCCTGGACCCACCTGGAATTTTGGTCAGCTTCCAGTGGTGCTTGGGCCATGTCTCCAGAGAAACCCTGAGGAACTTGGACCACTTGGTAGCACTGCCAGAAAGCTGTCTCAGCTGCTTCCTGCAGGCCAAAAAGGGATTCATGCCCAGCAGAACAGGCAGAAGTCTCTCAGAGAGCAGCTGGCAGCCAAATGTGTGTCAGCCCCCCAGGCCTCTATTGCCAGCCAGGGGAGATCCTGGGGACTAGGAATATCTGTCACAGTATCTTTTTCACTGAGGCACACTCTAGGTTCTGAATTATTTTCATTTTCTCTATGTATTAATGGTTCATTCCCAAGTAAATAGGATTCAAATTACGGGATTTAAATAAAGCTTACACTCCACTTTCAGGCAGAAACAGTATGATGTGTCTTTGCCAAGTCTGAATGTGTTTACCTGGGGCTCTAGCATGCAGGGATGTGCAGAGAGGGGGGTTCAAATCCCATCTTCTTTGCTGCATGGGGAGGAAAAGCCAAGTCTTAATACATTAATTATAGCAAGAGAAGGACCCTGCAACACAGACAGCAGCAGCATTAGCACCTACAGCTCTCTCTTATTAACAGACATGCTCTACTGTCCAGCAACCAGTGCTGAGCCCATGACTGCAGATGAAGGAAGAAGGGAAGACAAGACTGAGCTGTACAGTGCCAACATGTATTAGAAATAAGGGATGGCATAGTTTAATCCTACTGATAACAAATGCTTATGCACCCCCAAACAGAAAACCCAACTAGAGTCACTTGTAAATATTCAGAGAAGTATCTTAAGGAATAAATGAAAGGAAAGCAGATGTCTTTTTTCATATATAACAAGATGTGAAGTCTGGCTTCGGGTGCAAAGGAGATTCTTACCCCAGCTGGCCTTTGTGTCCCAAGGTATTGGTCCTTTTATGCAGAAAACAGATAAGCAGAGACTGTGGATTGATGTCACTGATAAACTAAACAAAGAAACAGCAATGCTGTCATTTCAATTAATGTGGCCATTCAGTGTGAGGGGCCCAGAGTGCTCACCTGTCTGAAGCTCAGACACTCAGGCTGGTGGCAGACTGCAGGCAGCACAGCATCACGTCACAGACCAGGGCCATTTCTAAGCTTTGCTTTGCAATTGTAACTCCTTGAAAGATAGAGCTTTGCTGTTTATTTATTGCTATTGAGAATGAGGATTGTGGACTGTAAAATGAACCTGTACTAACCAGCAGGAACATAATCAGGAACTGCAGTTGGTTCCTGTCTTGCCTAGAGAAATAACAGCATCTCTGGTGGACTGTGCTGTCCACCTTTTGTATCACTGCACAGTCCAAGACTGACTGCTTCCTAGCTATTTAAAATTATGTTAGCTTTTTTAATTCAATTTATTTACTCTGTTTAGGATTTATTCACTCTTTAAAAATGCTCTCTTAAAATATTTTATCACTTTTTCAGCACTGGTCTCATTTTCTCAATTACCTCTGAATAACTGCATTTCAGTGTTCCTATATTTGAGCATAATAAAGAATTTTGGATTAGTTTGTTTTATAAATAGTCACCACAGCTGGTGCTCTGAAACTCCCAGGCATAAATGTTGTACAAGCTAGGCAGAACTGGTCTCAAAGCAGACTCTGCAGGTAAGAACAGCTGTGATTCATAAAGAAGTATGATGAGGCTTTTCAAATTTCCCTTGTCTTCTGAGAATTCAAAAGGAAAGACATCATTGGTTCTACTGTGGAATTCAGGCATCCCAACCAATCAGCACGAGATGCTGACAGAGCAGAAAGGCTCTGATTCCCAGGGGTTCACACAGTGCACCCTCTCTTATGGCAGGGCACATGCCACTAGAGCGGGTCAAAATAAGAAGTAAATGTATTCAGAAACAGTTATTTCCTGGACGTGGAAGAAAGTTACTGAACACTTATTTCCAATCTTCAGTTCCTAATACTGTGATTTCACAGCTTTGAAGTACCTGTCAAATATCTTTCTTTGCCTGTTAAGTATGTTCAGTGCCAGTAAAGAAGAGTTCCAAACTTTTAGGGAACAATATAGATGAAAACCCAAGTCAAACCTACCAAAGTATTGCAAGAGCTCCAATTCCACTGGGTTTCCAATTTTAGTCTCCCTAGAGACCCTGTAACTGCAGTAATTTCTGTAGTTTCATTTCCAGTAGTGTAAGATTTGCATGGGCACCACTACTCTAACTCCAGCTCTGTACCTAACTCTCTAAACTGACCAGCCAAATTTTCTGTTGCTTTTGGATGGCAATCAGTGATCAACCTGCTCACAAGACCATTTAATACCTACAGAACATTTCCTCCCTAATTTAACCACATTCATCTAGAATGTGGTCCTTTATAAGAACAGCAGTTTGGCTTTTGACCAACAGCAAACTGCATCTTCATAGTCTTGTCATAGATTGAAACACCAGGTTCAACAGTTGGCAGGTGTAAAAATGCTGGGAAAAACTCAGTCTTGCAGCTTTGTCAGCAGCTTTCCAGACTTTTGAGAACTGTGCTGAGAACCACATGCTCCATACCCCAATAAAATAAACCAGAACAGAGATATTTCATGGGTGTGCAACAGCAGTGGGACACAGTTTTGAAGTGGGGAATAATTCCAGGTACCTAAGGGAATACATGCTTAGGGAAGTTATATGAATTTCAGTGATAAAGCATGTGCAGTTTACTCTCTACCTCTTTTTATGACTTCAAGTGCCAACATGTCCCTAGCTGCTCAGCCTGAAATGAGTCACTGTTCTGTCACCCTCAGAGACATAAAATAAAATACTTATCAAGTAGCACTTTTACTAAGGAAAACTTTTATTTCAACTGTGCAATCAATCAGTATTTAGACAGCAGTTTCATAAACATTTGGCATTTAAACTTCTATTATTTTTTTGGCATGACCTTGGGGTAGTATATAAACAACCCTGGAGGGGAAAAAATGAACCAACACACTAGGTAACATTTACTAGAATGCTAGAAAAAGAAAAACAAATCCACATTATTAAACAAAATAGTTTATAAAAGACATTAAGAAGTTACATTCAAATCAGGGCAAACATTAGCTTCCCTCATGCAATGGAATTCACAGAGCTGATCCCCTGAGACAAATATATAATTAATACAATTCAGCTCCATCCTCCATTAGCCAGTTAGCCATTGCTGCCCTTGGGAGAAAATGGCACAGGGAGTGAAAGGATCCAGAACACCACAATATGAGATACATACCTGGCTCCCACACTGGCAATTCATTCACAACTTTAAAAAAAATTAAACCAACAAAAAATACCAACCAAAAGCCAAACAATCAAAAAGCAACATTTGTATAAGTCAGTTTTTCATATACAGTCAGTCTTCACTGAGAACACACCAGGCAGGTGCAGTGTGGGTATATGCAACCAGGAAAAGCTGAAAATGTTTTTTGAAGGAGCCCAGCTCAAAATGGAACCAGAGGGCCCAGCACAGCAAAGCCTTAAATATGTGTTTACATCCCTTTTGAGTCAATTAGGACCAGTCTCAGTGTAAGTTTAGAGGAATTCCTCCCATTTCAGCCAAACTGAATTTGTGTCCTTCTCATATGGGCATATGAACAGAAAGTGATTTGGGCTTGGACTTGTGTTGGAAGAACGGTATTTTGAAACAGACATTCCAAAATATACAGCTACATAATGTCAGTATAGAAAGGCACTCACTATTTCCTGCAGACAGTCAAATCCCTCTGCTTAGAAACTGCCTGCTATTAGCAGAGCTGCAGTCGCAGCAAGTACTAAGTGTGCAACAACTGTTCATGCTAAGAACTACCACTTTAGCAATTACTAACTGTAATTCTGCTTGCAATTGCACCAGAGTAACACCACTAAATTCTGTGAGACACCACCAGATACACCTAGGCAGCTCTCTCTTTGGCTGAGGTGAATGGGATCTTTGGTTAAACATGAAGTGCCCTCCAAAACCTACCAACTTTCCCCATGTTAGGAGATGGACTTTTCCTGCATGGATTTCATTCTCTAATGAACAAAACAAGCAGGAGCTCCTGGTCTTAGGCCTTACAGGTTTACTCAGAGTAACATTTTACTGAGACCCAGCAGTCCATGGTAACTATGCTTGTGTACATCCACGTGGCAGCAAATGATAAGTCATTCAAGTTGACTTAGTTTGCAACGAAAAAGAGGTAAACTGACTTGAAATACTCAGTATTTACCAGAGGCTAAGACTGGACTCGTAGACCTCTGATGCATGGTCACTTGTCATCTTACAAAAATCCATTTGCCAATGGGAGTTTTAACCATATAAGAATTCTGTCCTCCTAAATAACATTACTGTGAAGATTTTTTAAACCAAAACCAAACCCAAACAAAAAGCTTATTTTGTCTGTCAAGGCTATGCAAAATGAAATAAAAACTAATTCTCCCCTTGGCTTACAAAGAAACAGGATGAATAAGATTTGAATAAGACAAACAAGATGAAACTCGCAGTCTAAAGCATGGGATTAAACCCAAAGGGGGATGGAATATATAAGAATATAAGAATAATTAAAACCAGGCAAAGCACTCTCTTGATACTCTTTTCTGCTAAAAATCTCATCAGTTATACAGAAAATGCAGAGCTACCATAGGAAATTAGTGAAAGTGACATGTAGATTTTTCAGGTTTCTTTAGCAAAGCAGAGCTATTAAAAAAATAAACTGATATGCTCCATTCGACAGAGCATACACATTCCCAGTTCTCCCAAATAACGACTGAAAGATGAGAATGCTTTGTATTTGTTAAAAATGAAGAAAGTACACAAGTTTAACTATGGGCAGGTTGAGCACTGAGCTTTGGTTCCAGGTCCTGCAGAACAGGAATTGCTGCTGCAGCTGAAGGGCAGAGTCCTCACTTGGAAACATAATTAGCCAGTTTCAAGGTTTCCTCTCTAAGTTTTGATGCTTTTCAAGTCATCAACTGTAACATTTTTGCTTTTTTTGACAGCACAGGGGTTGCATATACACTCATTACACCAGCCATGGCTCCTTAGTTCTTAGTACACTTAAACAAAATCAATTCACATAGTGTAACACTAAATTCCACATTTATGTTCATCTTCCAGAACACATTTAGTAAAATTCATAATTAAGAAATGATTTTTTTTTCTCCAGGACCCAGTTTCTACAGACAAAACCAAGATAAAAAACCTGGAAAACCTGAAACCAGTTTGCCTGCTGTGTTCTGCCAGCTCTTTCTAGGCAAATGGAATGAACAAAGTTTACATATGAAAAACTGCTTTCCTTAAACAGCCACATGTATAAACTTTAAAGAAAATTATCATCTGTACTGCATGCATTGGCTCCAAGGATATGAAGCATTTAAACTCTGAGCTCAATTTTGCACTATTCCAATCATGAAGGATTAATTCTGCTATTGAGTTCAATAGAGAAAGTATCCATTTCCACACAATTTTTCTGGAGATTCCTTTGCTTACCTTGTTGGAGTGCTCAATCATAAGACAAATTTTCCCTCACAAAATCCTGTAATGTATTAGTAATAGGCCATGAATTTTGAGGACAGGATATTTTTTGTCCTGTAGTGATCATGACTATGTGGCAAAGGGAAGCACATGAATGTAGACTGGGTCCTGGAGAAATGTATTATATTTGGTTAACATAAAAAATAAAGAAAAAGACAGAATAATTAATGCCTAACTAAGCTTGCCTATATGCTGAGGTAACCTTAAATATCTTTGGTTTTCTTTATTTGCTGCTAAGAAGTACCTTGATAAAGCATGAAGTGATGAAGAGAGTTCTGGATGCACTGCTCTCCAGTACACTATTTTCAACTCTTTGGCCATTGAACTCAGAGCATCTATATCAGATTGACTAATTTCATATGAAGTCTGTTTCTCTCAAATTATCCATAGGTTAAACTACAGAGTTGGTCTCTGGAAGAAAAAGTTTAGGATTTACAGCATTTACCTGTAATGAAGGTCATAAAATGACACCCTATTATACCAGTACTTACAGCAAACAAGTCTTTGGAGAAGCAGTTACCATCTGCATATCAGCTCTTTCTGAATGAAACTAACAAAAGAGGCTACCCTGAAAGATGAAGTGTGAAACTTCATGCTACAGTTACACATTCTTAATCTAGTTTTGATTAATTCACACTTTACCTAACTAGAAACAGTACTCTGCTGTACACTAAACATTCTGCCTGACAAGACCAAAAATAAATCTTTGGTGAAAAGGTTTTCTTTTTCTTCAGCAAGTAGATAAAAAACTGTTAAAAAATATTCTTCTTAATACTGTATTGTTGATCAACTACATGCTGGAGAAAAAAATTACACTTGGAATTCTTTGGAGATATCTGCTGGTATTATAACTTTCTTTAAAGGCTCTTGTAACAACAAGGTAGTTAAAATTGTAGAAGCATACAACTCATCTATGCAATTGGCTACTACAATCAAGAAGCCCTACTGGTTTTGTTAGTAACTACTTATACAATAAAATGTATTCAGCTCTTCAAACCTATAGCTTTTTAACTAGTTCACTTCTTTTTTGGACAATATGTGGCTTCCTTCTCTTCTACAGAAAAGTCTTTGGTTCAAGATTATTTTTAAAGCATTTGAATCAACACTGTTATGGAGAGGTGAATGGGTACTGTGTGTTCAGAACTAGCAAACAGTTACAAGGTAAAGAACTCCAGTAACCAAAGCCCCATTCCCCAGCACAAAGCAGCTGGAACAGCAGGACTTACTGACCACTTCTCACCACCTACTGATGCATGAGGAACAACACAAGAGTCAGCCTGGCCCACCTGGGGGGTGACATCTCAGCCCCAGTAAAGTCAATGGGACTTCTGGCAGACTTCTATAGAGCCAGGAGTTCCTATGGTTGATTTCTCACAACATTACATTTTAAACATTTTCTTTGAGTAAAAACATATGCCTAATTTTTTTTTTGCTTTTTCTTTCTTTTTTTTTTTCCTGTTTTTTTTTAAAGTCAAACAGGG
>NW_008663389.1:13221-21007 GCF_000695815.1 Acanthisitta chloris
AGCCTCCTCCCTGTCTCTCGCTCTCTCCTATTAAAAAACAAAACATGATACCCTGTCAGTTTGCTCCACGTTTCCGTGAGGCAGCTTAAAAGTAACAAACTGTTCCCTGAGTACAGGAAAAAACAACAACAAAACCAAAAAAAACCCCACTAGAATAATTTTTAAAGGAGGTAGTATAAAACAGGAATTGCATGGGTTTGAGGAAGTAACAGTACTCACCTCTTTCAACAGACTCTTCAACTAAAGCTCTGACTTCTTCATTTCTCATGGTAGCCTAATCAGAGTTCTAGATTGGCATATGGGTAAAGTCACTCCCTGAGCTAAATTTCCTGGCTAACAGCACAGTAGGTGAAGGCAAGGAGCAGGGCTGCATCCTAACAACAGCTCTGAGACATACCACAATGCTAGCAGTGCTTATCAGCACTCAAAGCTTGGTAAAAATGAACTATAAACTCAGGATGCAGTTTACTTAAAGTATCTAAGAAGCATTTAAGGCATCTTTCTGTACTCCAAAGCAACTTTATGAATACTAAAAAGGCATAAGGCAAATCAGTAATTTCATAATATATTATGCAAGGCACCATTGCTAAGAAGTACTGTGATACTGGAATACTCAGCATTATTGTCTATTCCACGACTCTCAGGCACAGCCAAACTGTTTGAAAATGCTGAGTACTTCTTCATTTTGCCATGCTTTTTAGCCTCAACTGTGAATAAAGGGACAATATTTGTCAGACTGTGGGGAATCCACCATGTCCCAGAGCCCTAAGGATATAGCATACATCCTGTCAGCAGTTGCTGGCACAAGTCTGTGGGGCAAAGGCACTGTCCTAGGCTTACTGGGGGTATAAGAAATCAAGAGGTACGAAAGATTTCATGTGGCTGGATATGTGGCTGCTCCCGTTTTCCCACTTGTTAACATCCTCTGTGTCAACCACATGAAATCATAACATTTTATACTCTGAGGTTTCCTTCTTTTTAAAGACAGAGCTTCAGCTAAACAATCTTGTTTATCAACCTATACAACTCCCTGATCACATACACACACACACACACACATTCTACACAAAACTGGGGGGGAGGGAAAAACAATAACCAAAAACAAAACCCCAAAAGAAAACAACACTACTAGGAAGTATCATCAGTTCCATAGCTGGGACCAACTAGAACACAAATGAGGTAAAGCAGTCGTCATTCAGAGTTCACCTCTCGGCAAACTGAGGTAGATAGTCAGCAAAAGGGCCAACAGCCTTCCCTTTGCTCCAGTGACATATTTTTAACTTTAGTCAGAAATCTTCACTGTCCTTTCACTTTTTTTGACCACTGAACATTCAAAATGAGTGAATTCTAAAAACCAAACCAAAATAAAGAAAAAAAAAACCAACCCAAAAACATTCAACAGAAATATGGATCACCTGCTAGGTTAGTCAGGCTTTCCACAATAAAACTTTGGCTCCCTGTTCATTGTCCTTCGAACAGACATACACTGTCAGAATGTCTGGCGTGGGCCCGAGGATGTCAGTTTTGCACTGCAGAGTGTATGTGGAGAGGTGAGGTAGGAGTCTGGTCAGTAGCAAACAGCAGAGGAGACTCTGTGCAGTCAGTCATGGCAGGGCTCATCATGTTGGGACCCAAGTCACTGCTCACGAAAGGGCTGGTGGTGGGAGGGGTGGCACTTGTCACAGAGGAGAGGTGGATCTCATCGTTGGACTCGTGAGAAAATCTTCCTGAGTCGCCAGTTTCGTGGCTTCCTTCACTGTTGGCCGAATGTTCTGTATCAGCAGCAATACTGAAGGGCACCTGGAAGTTTGCCTGCTGGCCAGGAGAGCCAGGGGAGTCATCCTCACTGATCAGCACAGTGGTGCCTGGCTGATACAGACACACTGCCTGCACAAATCTTCGCTGAGGCTACATAAAAAGCAGAGAGAAAAGGGTTGTTGAGCCTCTGAAAAGCTGAGCCATAAATTAGACTTTTACAGCATTTCCTGTTTCCTATTCCACCAGAGTGCTGCTAACAGCATTGCCTCAGAACAATCTGGGCTTTTCTGCAGGAGGTCAAAAAGAATTAAGCTCAAGTCTTGCCCATACTTTTCCATAAGAGATGAAATAATCCTTCTAGGTAAGCACAGCTAATCAAAAAATGTTTCACTGCAGAGACCTGAATGGTATTTTAAAAACACATTTGGTAGAGCTCTCTCCTGTCCCTTCATGCATATTCTGTAAGCATCACTACTGGGGTGATAGCAAATATTTTTCATAGAGAGGCATCAGAAATGCACAGCTCCTTCTGGAAATATTTTTGAATACAAATTTACAACACAGATATCAAAACTTTCTATTTCTTGAACGCACAATACAAGTTACAATGCAATAAACAGTAGTTAGACGTTCCATATGTGTGAATTTGCATGATAACATTCTGGATTTGGTTTAACACTTCAGTTTTAAACTGTCATTTTTCTCAACCAAAATGAAAATGTGTCCAGAGCAACAATTTCAGAAGCCAGACAGTTCTACTCAGATTCTCAATCTCCTCAGTACTTTGGGTATATCATTTAGTTTCCTGCTTTTGTTTCTCTTCAGCAAACAGAAGGTTTAGCTGTCGGGGTAAGAGAGGATTCTTTATATTTTACTATTATTTTTATTCATAAATATATATTTAATTTGTATTTATACTTATACAAAGCCACTGCAGATGTAGTACATGCAGTGCATAGACTCAGTAGACAGAAATCCTTTTGCTCACAGATAAAAGAGCAAAGGCAAGAAAACAATCAGTTAACTGCAGAGAGTTGGTCTCTGATGACTAAACAGTTATTGTGTCTGACAATACCTGCCAAAAAGTGAAATTTTTGTAAGATTTTACTATGAGATAGAACACCATCGACCTTAACACAACTGAAACTATCCAATTAAAACTCAGACCACTAATTATGCTTTTCCATAAACAGAAAATTACATATCTTCCTCTGTAAACACAGGGAACTACAGTATAGATTGTGCATATCTGCCCATTAGAGCAATTACCTCCTCAGTCTTCACCTTCTTAGTATCCTGGAAGAACAGCCACCTTTTCTTGCTGTTAGCCTTTGTGACAGGCCCATAGCTGTTAATAATCAGATCAGATCCTCCCTACAACAGAAGAAGATGCAGACATTTATTTAAATAAACTGAAAATAATTTTCTATTCCTGCCTATTGGCTCCATACTGAAACGAAGATGAATTACGTCTTAGTGTTAAGTCACATTTTTGTGGTCTGGTACTCATCTGTTTGAGACAAGTTAAGAACAGATCCACTAAATCTAGCAAGCCTTCTGTCCAGACCCAACAGCTATACTACTGCAGACACATAGCAAAATACTGTGGCTACTGCTCTTGTTCTAGTACTGTGAATATGACCATTCATAGACACAGTGTCTGTGCCTGTACTCTACACACACAGCAAAATACTGTGGCTACTGCTCTTGCTCTAGTACTGTGAATATGACCACTCATAGACACAGTGTCTGTGCCTGTACTGGGGTCCATTTCCATTTCCCAGCTCTTGCATATATCCTCAGGGAGCATGTCTGTTGAAGTGTGCAGTGTGAACAGAACAAACCTTAAATTAGTGTGTCTACATGTGAAAGGAAGGCCACTCAGCAAAATACTGTGGCTACTGCTCTTGCTCTAGTACTGTGAATATGACCACTCATAGACACAGTGTCTGTGCCTGTACTGGGGTCCATTTCCATTTCCCAGCTCTTGCATATATCCTCAGGGAGCATGTCTGTTGAAGTGTGCAGTGTGAACAGAACAAACCTTAAATTAGTGTGTCTACATGTGAAAGGAAGGCCACTGTGGTTTTGTCACACTGGACTCCTGGGCTTAAGATCCTACACAGCCCACTGGTACATTGTTCCATCTAGACTAATTTATAATTTGGCCAAATATGAGTTAATAAACTGTAACATTATCTTGCCAGTAAATATACAAAAAATAATATTTTCTTTAATGCATGCTTAGTGTCATACTTAACTAGATGTGCACAGGCACTTACAGAACCAGGTGCTGACAAAGACTCTCCCTTATCTCCTTGGCCTAGCAGAGGCCACTGAACAGCCCCTAACCCTTTGATGCTGTGCCAGAGCCAAACACTGCAATCTGCAGAGTACAGTGTAAGACAAGTGTACTGAACCAGATCTCTAGCTGAACTTTCAGATAAGTCTTGAAAATTTGAGCCTGGATTGCCAAACTTGTGCTTGTCCCATTAAAAAAACCCTCCTGGGGGTTTGTAGTGTACATATTTTACTTTTGATAAGGACTCTGATGTTAGAGCAGTGAATTCTAAAGGAAGATTTCTGCTTCGGGAGCAAGCAAAGCTCACAGTACCTTAGCATCGATGAAGCTGTTTCCCACTATCATTGGCAATAAGGATTCTTCATTCTCTGCAATTCCTTCAATATTCTTCTCCACCTCATTAGCACTGGCTAATGAGATGCTGGTATGTGACAGCTGGTCAGTGCTTTGCTGCACAGGCTTAGGAGCAGATGTTTTCCTATACAATGTTAAGCAGGAAAAAAATTGACCCACAGGAATAAAATACAAAAAAAAACCCCAAGGATAAACTTCAAAGCTATTATTAATCAAGTAATACTGGTATATTCTTGGCATTTACATTTTGTTATATGATACTCCTAACTCCCATGGAATTTAAATGTTATTGCTTGCGATAAAAATAACATCTGCTTCCAGTTAATCATACACAGTAGGCTACAAGCTTGTGCACAGACAGGAATTGTCATGATTAGTAATATTACTTGGAGGAAGTAACCACTAATGATATTAAGACCTTTCTACCATGCTACACAGAGACTGTCTCCCAATCCATATTTTTCCTGCATGTATGCTAAAAAAGCCCTTGTTACTGAAATACACTTCCAGAAGGTTTTTAAATTTATTATTTCAAGGAACTTCTATTTGTTCTGATCCCAAAGCTTTGGGTGGAGTCATGGATCTGCTTTAGAAACTGCATCATGGAACTGCTTTATGTCAGATTTCCTCTTGTCCAGCAACACCCCGGGGGTTAAAGCCTTGCAAACCTGGTCTGGACAGGCTGGAGGGTTAAGCAGGAGGAGCAGATGATGGAAAGCAGCATGCTTATCTGACTCAAAATGGGGGGTTCATTTGGAAACATGCCTCATACTTAGTTGTCAAAGCACCACCACTGACTCACTCTGTGGGTTCTTCCTCCTTTTCATTGGAGAAGGGGCTCAGGTAGAGTAGGAAGAGCCAACAAAGTGCTTTGTTTCCACTGCTGGTAGAAACAGGTGAAGAGACAGAGTACTTCAGAGAACTTAGCACTCTTGGAGGAGAAGGCATGTCCCAAGAATGAATGCATTGAAAAAGCTCAATCTTCAAGAGTAAAAACATACCTGGCTTTACTGCGATAAATTAAGATCAGGATGCAGATAAGGATGCAGGTCAAGGCTATGCAAACCCCAACAACAATGCCAGTCATTGATTTCTGGTCCAGATGGTAATAGTCTGAATAAGCTATATCAAAAAAGAACATAGATAGGCTCAGTAAGTAAGAAGAGTTAACCCCTGCTCCCTGTTAGGAAATTAATAGGGTTACAGTCACAACCACAGTGACAAATGCTTTCTCATAAGATTTCCAGGCCTTCTCTGTCATACATTTTGACACTTTTGAAAATAAAATTTGTAGACTAAATAGGAGTGTCTGATCAGTGCAGTCCTGGTGTGGGAGGGGAGGAAGGGACTGCCCCACACCACAGCCTTTTTGGAGACCTACAATATGGAGCAGAAGAGCTCCCCAATCCTTTCCTTACAGGGTGCCAACAGGCAATTAAAGGAAAAGGCTTGGAGTATTCCAGCCACTGTAACCTAGGAGGGATCACTTTGGTTTATGCTTTGACATATGTATATTAACCTAATCCAGAGGGTATGACTCTATTTGCTTACTCAAGCCTAAAATACAACTGAATTCCAAGAAGGTAGAAAAACTGAGCAAGAAAAATCCCTGTGTTTTAATCTTAATTCAATGTGTAGCAACAAGGAGAGGTTAAAAGGTTCAGGTACCTGAATAATTACTAACGCTCATCTCCCCAGATACCTTTAAAATATGCAAGTCACCAAGATAAATCCCATTCTATGTCAGACAAAGAATGTGTTCTTCCATTCTTATATTAGAAACCACTGATGTTACCTTAATTTCCACACAGTTTTCCCCAAAGAGCTGCAGGTGGGGCTGACTTCTTTGGTGAAAATACACACTGGTGTATCACTGACTGGCAGTTTGATTTGGACTGCTGAAAAACCAGGAACTAGCAAGTTTCAAAAGATTTGAGATGCCATCTTATCTCTGCTGGGCTATCTGGTTCTAATGGACTCAGTGCTACTGGTGTCTCAAGCCAGAGAATTGACTTAAAGGAAATGCTTTAGAAGAGTGGCTGCAAGCTGATTCTGATATAAAATTCAAAACAGTTATGTATTCTCATTTGAAAGTCAAGCTTCCAACTTCTGAGCAAGAGAATTAAACCAGTTCTGAGCTGAACTGACATAAAAATCTCAAAATAGCTGCATTTAAAAGAAGAAAATGCCACACGGTTAGGACTGCCTCACATAGCACACAATGCTTTACCCAGACAGTGCTTACAAGCTAAAACAAACAGGGATCTTTTCCCCCAGTACTTGTGACAGCAGTAATCAAAACATTGCTACTGACTTGTGGAATCTCCTGAATCCAAGCGTTTAGGTCTCTGATTAGACTCTGATGTCTCTTTTGGCAGGACAGCGAGTTCCACTGCGTTTGAGAAGGGTCCTTCTCCCACTTCATTGGAGGCTGCTATTTTAACCAGGTAGATGTTTCCTGCTACAAGGTTTTCCAGCAAAGCCATGGTCATTGCTCCTATGAAAAGATTTGATAGACAGTTCCAGTTAGACAAAACCTGTGGGAACAGACTGAGGTTTAGACATTGGGACATACACTTTCTTTCCAGTGCCACCTCCAAATCTTGTTTAAGGACTGTGATCACTTTGATACATTCTAACCTGCATATACAAGGTAAAGAAAAAACACTGGGTTTGCCTTTTTGTCCTTCTGCCCTTTCTCTCCATACTGCTTGAACACTCACACTGTGAAGTGCCACTAGAGTTCAAAACCAAGGATCAAGCACTGGCTATGACACACTAATCCCAAATCTAGCACTAGCTGCACTTCAGTGTGATAGTGTTTATGCTGTGATTGTATCCATGAGGAGAAGCACCAAGCATTAACCAGACTCTCAGGCAGTGAAAGCAGAATGTTAGACCTCTCATACACTGACATATGCCTCTCATCGATCCCCTGTACCATGAATGGGAATACAAAGTGTTGTAACAAAAGAATTCAGGTTCAGTTTATCAATTTTCAGGCCTAGTTGGTTAAATGAACAGGACAGCTTTGCAAGACTACATTACACCACGATTTTAAAATAAAATTAAACCCTATTTAGACCTGTGTAGGCTTCCTTGATTACTGTGTATCTAAGCTGTGTTACTAAGAATATTACAGAAAATGTCTTTTTCACATGCTAAGGATTCATTTCCTGAAGTCCCTGAAGGCAGGAAAAAAAAGATTAAGAACATCAATAGGATTCACTTGCATTGTCCTTAGACAGGCAAAACTCTTCTCAAAGTCAATGAGAGCTTTGCCTGTCCAGGGACTGCAGGCTACTGCTTAGAATTCCAATTCCTTTCTAAAATGCCTGTGTTTCTTGCTACCATAGAAATAGATTGCATTTC
>NW_008663389.1:21025-36335 GCF_000695815.1 Acanthisitta chloris
GACCGAATCTCTTGTTCTCTTTCACATATTCCATTCACTTTCCCAGACTTAAGTCTAAATTTCAACCTTTTACATCAATTTGAGAAGTCAGAATTTATAGTATCATGGGAGCCTATAAAATCTAAGGTTGTTTTGTTGAGAGAAAAGATTATACATTTGGCAAAAAGGAAGCTGCTTCAAAAGCTGTTTAAGCTCTTCTGCTAAAAAAAAATTAGCTGAAAGCATTTGAAGTAAAATGTGAGGTATCTGTAACCAAAGGAGCTGTAATATTTAGCACCAGCAAGGGTGAAAGGTCACATTTCAATATTACAGGCTCTTTCCCACCAGCTCCTTTCAAATCTGCTGCATTGCTAAAGCAAGTGAGCACTTTGAGCTGATTTACTGCACACCAAGTGTGTAAAGGCTGTAACTTCTGATCCACTTGAAGAGAACTAGGGAAAAGGGGGGAGGTGGCTGGAGGATAACTCACATCATGAATCAGCACCAAACTGCAGTTATATTTTCTGGTTTTGCCATGCCTGACACAAGCTCAGTCAAATCAGGTTTTGCTTTTTTAAACTGGTGGATTGGTAGAAAGTTTTGTGTACAAACTAAAGCCCATGCTTTTACAGGTGGCTGAGTTGGCTTACAGTAGTATTTTTGTTTGGTTTGGTGCTTTTAAATTTTTTTTTACATGACAGGGTGTCTCTGGATGTATGAGAAAGGAATGGGGTCAAGATTTCACAAATCTTCTGCAGAACAAGTTTAGCGTCAAGACAAACAATGTTATTTTTTGCATGGGGTTAGCTGATGTTATCAGAATAAATGCATTACAAAACCCAAACCCTACTTCTACCTCAAATTCCCTATTAAAGGAGTGTCACAGGACTATCCCAGTGTTTGCCCAATTTTACCTCTACATACTAATTTTCTTTCAAGGACTTTTTCAACTGTACTTTAACTAAGAGCATAACAGATTGTCCTAATGTGTCAAGATGCCTAAATTCCATACCATGCCTCAAACCCTCATACATCTGTCAGAATACAAAATTTGTGACTCTAACATTGATGGACATAGTAATACACTGAGATTTATAGCTCTCCGTTTGCTCATTCCCTCCAACACTTTCAGTGTGGGAACACATGAAAATGTTTACTGTTATTGCCATCCCCTCATCTAAAATATCTCTGGTGAAATGCTGTCAGAGATGCTGTTCAGTTTCACAGGCATGGCTGAGCTGAGCATCATTCTGAAAGCAATTCAGCCACTTTGCTGCATGCAGCAAATACAGCGTATCATCACCAGAATGACAAGATTTATCCTTCAAGTATAAGCTCTCTCTGAATTTAAATCTGCTGGGTTTTTTTACCAAGCAAAAATTAACAGTAAATTTGTCTGTTGATATGACGACTTCACATCGCTGTTTCTTCCAAAAATTTAATGGGACAACTTTATCTGTATTACTGTTTCTTTGAACAATTTTAATAATGAAAAACCATGGGCTCAATCTTCCCCCTATAGTTAGACCTGATTGATACTTCAGAGACTAGTTTTTCACAAATTTTGATGAAGATTAATAGTCAATATCCTGTTATCCTTCACAGCTGACCACTCTGTTCAAGGCCAGCCCAACAAATACCATTCCACTCCAGCAAAGACAAAGCAGCACCGCCACCTTTCCAAATGGCTGTTGGTGCTTCATCCCCTCCTCAGGAGCAGCACAAAGAAGCACCATCAGCTTTGAACTAAAACAGTTCACTCTCGATGATGGTGAAACAAATTGTCCTCTGAGAACACACTCATCTTCTCCACAGAAAATCTGAAGCCTCACTCTCTGCTGATAAGTAAGCTTTGGGCCAGGTAGCAATACAGAACAACAAAACAGTAACTCTTCCAGGGCAATCCTCTAAAATAGGCTGCTCAAGCACACAACATTTACCCTGCAACACTGAGCCTCCCTCTCTGATTTACGACACTATTAGAACACTATCTATTCTGAACTGCCTCTGTCTATTTTGACTATCAAATGAACAGTAAATGCCTTTTTCTTTTTCTCTTGGCTATAGTAGAAATCTGTTCTTGATGCAGCTCTTCAAATCATAGTATTATTCTGAAATGTGCCTATAAAAATTTATCCTGTCTCTACATCTAATCACAGAGATGTGACTGTGGTTCATGTCACCATAGCCAAGGTACTGTTAGATTAGCTAGCTGGGGCTCAGCAGTAAAATAGAGCCAGAGAGTTAAATTGAATTTGCGGAGCAATTTACTGGGGGTAGAGGAAAGTTCATTAAGCAAACTGAGCTAACTGGATTGGCAGTGAGCGACAGAAACATATAAACCCACACAGCTACACTTATCCATTTATTTCTGGAGAGCAAGGCATCTCAGAGACTTCATATTTGAAAGAGTGCATTTACAAAATGAAACCATCACAATCATGGTTACAACAGAACTAAGATGGATGTAATTGGATTTATGAGGCATTTTGGTTCACATGCACACACTGAGCTCCAAAGCAACACAGACAGCCTCACTCCCCTCACCTGAGTATGAGCTGGTTTTTAATACATCTTCCCAAGGCAATAATTCTGAACTAATTACAACTTTTATATGAACATTTATATGAATTTATTTCTTACTGTAGTCCAAGGGAGCTGAAAGTAAAATACCATCTTATAAGTAACATCATTGTTTGTCCAGGTCATAGGTTTATGATTTTAGTTTACCTTCTCTGTGCAACACTTGCCATTCCCCAGCAACCCAAGACTTCCTGGATGCATAGAGAATAGTGTATCGTGTAACGACAGTTTCAGGACCATCAGGTGGCTTCCAGGAAACCAAAGCAGTGTTATCTTCTATCAAAGTCACCTTCACTCCTACTGGAGGGCCAGATGGTGCTGTGAGAACAGTAACACAATGCTATTAGGCTAACCTAATTTACATGCAATTAAATTGCTCAGAAACTGATGTGCAGACCTAATGGCTACTGCTACATCCCCGAAACCACATACAAACGCACACATAACTGCTCCTCAAGAGACACTCTCCCATTAACTCTGATCTGGTCAATTGTTAAGAGTTTGTAAAAGCAAGTTTCATATTTTTCTTCAGCTCCAGAAGGAAACAGTTACTGACAAAAACCCACCTCATTACCCTGTGAACAGGCACATCCCAAACATTTCACTGCTGAGAACATGAAACCAAAGCTTTTGATTTTCCCCTACCAAGCTGACAACAAAGCAAACCAGCAGCTTAGCACAGTAGATGTGTAATATTCTTACAGTTTCCAAAATTTCTGGCGTTTAAAATATGTTTTTATAATGCCTGTGAATCAGCCATGCCTCTCCATTACATATCTTCAAGTTTTTATTCAAGTTATTTCCATTCAGTGGTTGCTAATGATGAAAGAATATCACACTTCATGTAAAAATCATTGCTGATTTAAGGTGGATTTTTAAAAAGAATTTCACAGTTCCAAAGCAAGGATTTTCCTGACAGCATTTTTCTCTCCCTTACCCAGAAGAGCATTATCTGTATGTCAGAGGAAAGTATCTCTCTCTCCTACAGACAGCTTAAAATTAATAAGCAATTTTTCAGGCCATTTGGCCTACAGAGCTTACTTTTAAGAACCACGTGGTCCTCTCCTGGTGTCTTACCTTCTGGGAGGGTAGTGTGGTAGACTACAGGACTCCAGGGACTGGAGAGCTGGTCCACATGCAACCGAACTGCAAATTCATACATGGTTTTTGGCTCAAGACCTTGGACTAACATATGAGTCTCTGACCTATACAGATGAAGGAATAAAGTAAACTTAGCAGCAGCAGTTGGCTTAAAGATTCTTAACTCAGATGATATCTCTCAGTCACTGTGAGTAGATTCTCACTGTCAGTACAACACAGGACAAACCAGTTCAAGTCCAGACACCTGATCCATCTGTGCTGCCTACCTGAAAATGCAATTGTACTAACCCTGGAGCTCTTGGGAGGATATTATATCTGCTGTCAGTTGACTTGAGCTCAAGTTTTTATAAAGTTTGTTTGAACAGCTGATGCACAAGCAAGTCCAAGAACATTACTGACTGGATCAGCAGAAAGTACCCCAAAGTCAGTTCTTTCCACATTTGTGCTTCAAGCTGGAGTAACACTTAATCTGCAACCAGCATCACAGCTGACAAGGCACATGCTGTTGGCTCCTGGATCTGCTTCTCAGTTCACAGACAGACATAGGCTATGTGTGCAACATCCCCTTCCACTTAAGGCCTCTACTCTCTTATATTCAGGGGTTCTCTGTAGAATAGGAATGTTCCCTACTCATCTTGTAGTCATATTTAGTAATCTATTAATTATAAAGTTTATTACATTAATTATAATATTCCAGTTTACTATCTGATCACAAAGCCAGTTGTAGACATTTCACCAGGGTTAATTCTGGGTGAGAATACCCCAGTCAAGATTAAATATTTAAAATGGTGTTACTCTACAGATATTGCTTTATTAAATCTCATTTGGTATTTCCATCTTCCATACTGCAAAGGCAGTCACCAATATGTGCAAGAGTCTCATCCTATCACAAAAAGCAGCAATCACTGCTATGCTCCATATTGCACACTAAGAATTTTACATGGTGATTATACTATGTCTAATCGTTAAGTCAGGAGTTATACAGCAGCAGATGTGTTCTTGGAAGAGAAAGCCAAGAATATTAGGATGGAAAATATCCTTTAAGACAACATTTTTCTTATGTAGAGGCTTGAGTAAATGGAAGTTTTGAGGGAGCTACACACATATGGATTCCTTCAACAGCACCACAGCCCCAGCATGGGCAGTCCCATGGAGCAAAGTCTTCTGCTCCCATACCACCTGGGCAGAGAGCTGAACACCAAGCCTAGGCAGACTTTCTTCCCTGCCATTCCGTGGCTCATGCCCTGGTTCTCTGAAAAGCAGCAATCCTACTCAGCTTTCCCCAGGCAGGGAGCCACAGAGACAGGAACACTGGCATTACCACAATAAAATGCTGAACCCCTCAAAAGTTCTTGTTTCCAGTCTTAAAATCAGACACTGGACTAAGTCCCATCTTTGCCCAGACAAGCTAACTATAAAATAGGCATTCTCTTTTGTTTGAAGAGTAACTTAAAATTAAATTCAACTTAGGCAGCTAAAAACCCATTACAATACCCCCAGGAGCTGGCCCAGTGATCCAACACAAGGATCACCAGTAGAGAATTAAGCTGTTCTACAAACACATCTTAAATAACCCAAGAAACTGAACCAGCAGCCCCTGGGCAAAACACACAGTCCTCTAAGGGAGAGAAAAGTTGTTACAAGTAAAAGGCAATTAAGAGAGGGCAGAAGAGTAGAAACCGAGTGGGAAGGATCTGGAACTGGCAAACCAAGGCTCATTAGTAGCAGTGCACTTACGTTTGAAGGTAGAGAACCAGAGAAGCATTCTGCAGCCCCACTGGGTTGCAGCGCACTGTGTAGTTGATGACCTGTGCAGATGTAAAGGCAGGTTTTCCCCAGTGAAGGTAGATGGAAGATGAAGTGTTAGCTTTGGCATAAAGGTGGTGAGGAGGTGGAGGAGGTGGCACCATGCGATCACGGACAGCTGTTTGCAACAAAAAAGGAGCAGGAATTATTTACTGGACTGTAGACAGACACTGGCAAGATTAGGAGGTCTGAGTCCACAGTTTAGATTCAAATCTTTAGATTCAAATCTTACCCAGCACTACCTGGTATTCAGACCCAGGAATCTGGCTCAAGCTATTAAAGATCCCTCCCAAACCAATACATGTCACATATTGTTTCTGCAGCCTCACTTGTTTAGTCAAAAGCAAAGCAAAAATCATCAATGGAGACAAAGGAGAGAGATAAATCTCTCATAAGATACATGATATGTCACTGTTAGATGATGTAGACAGTGCAACAGGGGAGGGAAATGTGCTTGGGCTATCTTGTTTCTTCAACTGCACTTCATGAACACAGGAGACTGTCTCAGTTGCAGGATGACTAGGATAGTATTTGTCACAGATATATTTCTGCTTCTCTGTTTTACAGTGAATTAATTGATTATTTATAGGTTAAAACCACAGAGCTGCTGAGACCTTAGAACAGCTCAGCCCTTCGTAAATTTTTCATGCATCTACAACACTTACAGACACATCCTGGAGTGCTGACTGTTTGGTCTGCCTGATAACCTTCTTCCATACTGTTATATGCCAGCAGCCTTACATGATACTTTCTTCTAGGATCTGCACAAAGAGTAAAGGAATAATTAGACTCAAACAAACAAACAAACAATAAATCTTAAAAGAACTTAGACACCCTCCCCCCTCCAAAAAAAGCCAACTAAAAAAAACCCTAAAATCAGACTTCCACACATAGTGAGATAGCTCAATTCTCCTCCAAGTTTGTTTCAAAACTTGTTTGCTACAAGCAATGGACTGATGGATGGCATGGATGCCTGGAAGCCTGTCTTTTCTCCAGCCCTGTGAATTCCCCTGAATCTTTATCCAGAAGCAGTCACATATCTCCCAATCTCACTTCCAACAGCCCAAAACAGAGGTCTGCAGCAGAAATCAGTGGGAGTAAGATACAGATATATCACATTTCTATATGTAACAAAGTCACACCTTCACAGCTACAGAACTGATTCAATAGTATGATTCAGCATATTGAAAATGCTTTCAGTCCTTAATAAATATGTGTTAAAACAAACAGCAGGAGCTCCACTGAAACCAACATTTGTTTCTGGATAAGCTGCCTGTAATGAGCAGGGCAATCAAAGCAAAGGCAGGAAGACAGTACCCAGCAAAGAGATGGGAGATGTTTTGGTTCCAGGCTCCAAGAGGAGATAAACTGAGAAACAACAGGGACTGTTAATAATGCCTTTGGATAGCAGCTTCTGCCTCCATATGTTTTCCTGAAAGCTGGTTCTGGCATTCTGAGAGGATCACTGTTCCCAGCTTGAAGGATTCCCCATTTCCATTTCTCTGGCCATATCACAGTTTGCTGCTCCTCTCACTTCTGTTATGATACGTTGGCCTTGATCCAAGGGAAAATTGCTAGAAATGAGTTAGAAAGGGGCCTGGAGCTTTCTGTAAAGTGACATGTGGCACCCACAGGTGGTTTGATGTGCCACTGACCAAGATGTGGCTGCTCTGCTTCACTGCAGCTTACTCCTTTACAGACATATTTGCAACCAACCCCTTCTACACAACGATGATTTACAGGGTGGCAGCATTTGCCACTAGTTCATATCAGCTCTTCAGGGTTCAGCTAAACTTCACCCCAGCACTGCTGTAGGTACTGGGACATTCTCCTCTTCCATTGAGATGAACCTATTTCTTTCTATTTAGATTTTCAGATATTATATAACTGTGCTGATCTTGTTCCTTTCTTTTTTTTCCTTGCCCTAAAATACCATATTATCCTTCCTCAAAATAAGCTCTTCTCTTTCTTTCTTCAGCTGATATTTGACATGATGTTTTTTGATAGAAACAGGAACACAAATCCCTGATGTTTCTTCCCCAGGAACAGGACTGATACTTCCATCAGATCGTTGGCTCCCTCTGCAGTCACTGCACCAGCAACACCATCTGCACATCCCGATGTGATGTTGCCATAAGGATGGCAGAGTATTGCCCTAATACTGCCCTTTTATAAAATCTTTTCCTATTTATTTTGAAATAGACAATATTTTTGTGCTGTAGTTATCCACATCAGCTTTAAATGACATATCACTAGGTGGATTTAACATTTCTATGTGTGTTCATTCATTAACATCTCTGTGTGTTCAACCGAAATCTAAATAGAGATGTAAAAGAAAAAGGGCTTTTAAATTTGGATTCAAGTATTTCTTTAAAGTGTTTGACACTAATGACAAAACAGGCAATAGGAGCCCAAACCCTTTATTTAATAGACTTTTAAATCACAAGCAGACAACATAAATAACAAAATGTCAAAAAAAAATGTTTTTAAATTAGAATAAAATTCTCATTTGCTTTGAAGGTTTTTTTTCACTTTACAGTATCTCTTTAACAAGAGATGACATCAGGTTTTCTTAGCCAACAAACTGCAATCAAAGAAAAGGAGGAGATGGATGCAAACACACAGAACAACCTTAAGCATGTGATTAAAAAAAAAAAAGAAGGATTTTAATATTGAAAAATCAGATAGTAAAATGTTCTATGTAAATACCTGCAATCTCTTGAAAATGGTAAAAAAACAAGGAGCATTTAAACACACTGAGCCCATCCAAAAATGATAAATGCATTTCAGAAGCGCCAAGTTATTTGAATACACCAAAATCAAGTTACAGTGACTTGTTGAGGAATATTACAGCATGCATCCCAGAAAAGCAGGAACACAGACCTTCCCAGGCCTCTTAATCTGTGGTAGGAATACATATATTAGCATGCAACTGAAATAGTCAAAAACAAAGCCAGGATTTAAAGTAGAAATCATCAAGACATCTTTAAGCTCTCATTAGGATATGCTTTAGAGGATGTTATTAAAAACTCACTTCTCTCATCCATTCTTCGAAAAAATGAGTGTGAGTACTCTTGAACAGAGTCCCCATAACCAGGCAGCATCCAGCTGGCTGAGTGTCACTGTCCCTGCTCTTTCCCAGTCCCCAGCACAGCCCCCTGCTGCCCTTCCGCAGCACAGGATGACAGACACCACAATCCATCATCCTGCCGAGCACCTTCAAAAACTCTGTGCCCTTTGAAAGTGGTCACCCAGAACTGATCATCCTCACTGTGAAATGAAGGATAGCTAAGGTCTAGTGCCCTGCTGAGCCGAATGAGGAGCCTGTGAGGTCTGTTTATCCTCATTGCATTTTTTTTTTAACTGAATTCCTCATTAACACTTGATTGAGGAGAAAAGGAAGAACAATAGGATGTGGAAGAAAGGCAGAAATCTAACTCCCACAACACAGTTCAAATGTCTTTGAGAAAAACACATTTTTAAAATCTTACTTCTAAGTACCCCGAATACTTTACATGTAGAAGCAGCACAATGTTGAATACCATTCCTCTTACTCTTGTACAACGCAAGAAGTTTAGAAGAGAATTATCTTTATATAGAACAACCTGTTTCAAAATAAAGTCTCTCAAGTAGTCCCTATCATCTGAAAAACAAGGTTATTTCCAGTTCAGGACATCGTGGTTCAACTGATAGCAAGACTAGTTCAAGCCAAAAGTGCTGTCAGAGTTTTTAAGCTGTCACACATTACTGTTTCTATGGCTGAAAACCCATCTGCTGGTTCCTGTAATTGAAATAGCAACTGAGGAGGAGAGGGCTGTGTTATACACTGGCCTAGGAAAGCCTAAACGGTACAGTCCTCTAAAAAGGAAAACAGAAAAGAATTTTAAGGACAGTGTACAGAGCAGTGAAAGAAATAGGGGTGAAACTTGCTTCCCAGATTACAGGCATAACATTAGCAGAGACCAATTCAAAGTGCTCAGCAAGATGCTGTTCCATGTTGGTCATAGCTTCAACACATGCAAAACAATAACCAAAAATCTGCCAAAGATCTGCCTCCAGTTCCAACAGATACTTGCTTGCTATTTGTTTAATGAAGTGGTGGAAAACACTTTCTGTCTGAAGCAGCCTCTGTTTAGAATATTTTTAACAATCATGAGCTTCATTTACAGGCTTACGATACGATTTCTTCCTCCATGTGAATCCCAATACACACCTGGCATAAACACTTTCATCTCACAGTTCATCAGCTGGAGCAAACATTCAAAGTTAGACATATCCGTAGAGAGAAAACAAACTTCAGGAGCTTTCTTATCTTCAGCCAGCACAGGTATCTTGAATAGCTTACACATAAATCATTGATAAAAGATTGGGGATAGCATGGCCACCTGAGGGCTGACAGTCTCAAATTTAGTACATGCCATCCATGCACAGGAGGCTTGGAGGCTCAGGAAACACTGAGGCCATCAGTCATGCTCATCACAGACCCAGGAGTAACACATCTTTCCAGAGAAGATCAGAGGAAAATCAGGTGCAGTGATTTACTCAACCCATTCAACACACAAATTCTGTTTAAGTATAAAACACTCACATCAAGATTTCACCTCTGCATTTTCAAATCTTTTCTGAAAAACTGGTAACACTGAATCATTTCAAGTAATTCTCTTGCACTTGCCAGCATTGGTATAGTGGTTAAAGGTTTGTTCCCAGACTTAAGGTGAAGCCTATTTATTTACCAATTGGCTGGATTTTTTGAAGTTAATTTGTTTCTGTTGAATATAGTCTGAGTTTTTTAGTGCTGTTGGCATTAGATTGTTTTCAAATTATCATAGCACCTACAGGTTTTTAATAGGCATTTAATAGGTTACTATTAAATCAGCTGGGGGAACACAAAAACTACACTTTGTACAAATCAAGGGGATGGCACTGATGTTGACAGAAACATGCTACAGCTAATTCATACATTTTATTACAAGAGTGCCTGTGGAGCACACAGACACTGTCTCAAAAGACATTATAGGCTGGATGTGGTAAGTTAGAGTAGCTTCACACACTCTTTTCATGTAACCAAAACCTGTGGTATCAAAAGCACATGAGTAATGGTTCCACCAGAGGCAAAAATTTTGCCTCTGGTAATAATATTCCTACAAAATAAGAGTAGGAAAAAACTAAATATGCCTTATATTGATTAATTTCCAATTATCAAAATAGATACTGTCCCAAAAATCGCTGATTTGCAATTTATGTCAGATCAGCCTCATTTTCCTATGGCAGTTTTTGTAGGTAGGTCACTGCTCCCTGGTGATACTCCTCTGGAATCTCATATCCTGTCATTCACTCTCCCATAAAAGTCTGCAGTGAGTCCTGCAGATCCAACCCTGATGGGTCTTTCAGCAGAGAGACACATGGGGGAGCCTTCTCTTTGTTTTGCAAGTCTACGGATAGGTTCTACACCTCATAGTAAGACTGTGGTAAAGTTAAATACTACAAATATGAGCAAAAAAAAAAAGTTGAACTATAATTTAAGCAGTGGGTTGTAACCTAGAAAAACATTAGATATTATAGTAGCTGAAGCTTGATAAGAGTTCAGAAGGCAATGATTTACTTGTGTATTTTACTGCCTTACTACATCCCTGAACATAATCTTAGAGATCACATTTAGCTTCTCAGAAAGCAAACAGGAAGCTCATAGCAGTTACAAACAGATTCTTGAGGAAAAACACTACAGTGCACTCAGATGTTCCAACCCTGGTTTTGAGACAAGTCATTTCATCTTTCAGCATGGAGGGAGAACCATAGCTGCTTATCTGTCTGGATGGGAGAAACTGAGAGAAACTGCAAAAATATCACAAAGAATTGAGACTTGACTTGTTAGCAATTCTGTTGCTCTACACTTCATTGGAACATCTACATTTTATTGTACCAGCTCTTTACTACTGTCATCAGCCTTGCTTCTATATAAATCTTCCATTTCTCTTTCAGTAAGGGGAGAACTTGCAACTACAAAGCAGTTGTCAGTCAGAAATACTCATTCAGATAATCTCATTTTCTTTGCCAAAATTTAAGATATTAATATGTTCACATTATGTATCTTTACTAGTGAAACATGCATTCAGAGCCTCGTTCTCAAAGCTTAGGAAAATATAAATGGGCTAGTAAATGCCTACACAATGGTAGGCAAAAGCAACTACAGGGCTGATATCTTTTTACATCACAGCTAGTTTTAATGTGTATTCATGTATTCCATGGAATCCCAATGAGTTACAGTCTCAAACTTCGTGCTTCAGTTCTTCTGAAATATTGAAACAAAAACATAAACCAATCTGGCACTGTTCCTCAATAGAACAAATGGTTAAACTGTTGACACTTACTGGCCTCTCAAATATAACCACTCAGAGTCCAGGTTTTGCTGGGATAACTGCTGCAGCACCTCCCAATGTTTGGAGGGAAATTAAAAAAAAAAAGAAGGTCCTCTGTTTCAAAGCCATTTCCCTAGTGATAAAGGTGACACGGGGAGGGGAAGGAACATCTCTCCCATCACTGTGGTTTAGCTCCATCTGGTAGAGTTATACCTCATGACTGCCAGGTGGTGTCCTCATGCACTGCCAATGGACACAGCTGGAAAAACTAGAGGCATCAAAGATTAAATGCCTGTATTTGCAGTTAAACAACTGAAAACAAAAACGTGCTTCTAACCACTCTGCAGCTGGTGAAGTACTTTATAATGCAACTACCTCGTTCTTAAATTACCACGACTGCACAGACCAAACTTTTAGAAAAAGGTACTAAGAAGAATCAAGTCAGTTCCATATTTACAATGAAACAAAAATTCCATTCCATTTTCAATATATTCTGTTACATAATTAAAATCCTCTAAGACTAAAGCAGCACAACACTAACCACACAGCCAATGAAAAATGCTAATCCATGTGTAATTCCATCCTCTCTTCTCAAAAGAATAGAGAGAAATGCAAATGTCCTGATAACATTTTAACACTATCTTAAAATCAGTTTAGCCCATTCAGATTTCGCTCATCTGTCTTCACACAATTCTTCTGTTCCAGGTACATTTATAGCATTAAAGATAAGTACCAAACCTGTAACAGCAGGTTCCATAACCACATTATATACACAAGACAAACTCTGGGTAACTGTTCATTCAGCTGAAACTGAAATGCAAAATGAAGAGTCCTAAATCAAAAGTGTTACAAAGCTGTGTTTGGCAATACCAACACAGCCAAAATTTTGGCTTTCTGGCAAATGCTTCAGAGAAAGCATCTGTTTACAGGCTACTTAGCCAAGGTTACAAGAGAGTGTAATACTGCAACCCTTAAAAGCCCTGTCATTGTTTCTTTCAGCTGCTGCGTGTTTGTGAAGCTCTGAAGGCCTTGAAAGGAGCCAGAGCAGAGCCAACAGGTCAGGGCTAGATAAAATTAAGAAAGAATCCGAGGTCAGACCATGAAAGAACTTTTTTTTTTTTCCCACTCCTCCAGAACAGTGAGTCCACCTCCAGCAGCCTTTCATTCAGTCCTGATAAGAAGGGACAGCACTCCACAATCTGGATTTCAGACTTCTTTAATTCCTCTTTGAGGAGAGGAAAAGATAAGGAAGCTCAAAGAAAATGGACATTTTACTATCATTTACTGTTGACTCAGTAAGTCTGCATACTGAACATACTTTCATACCTGTTTTGAAGATCCCTATTCTTGGCAATTTAAAAGGAAAATATTGCTAGAAATGCCAAGTACTGGAGGCTTTGTTCTTGTTTCTAAAATAATTGGGATTGCACTGAATTTCTAGAGAAAAAAAAGTTCAGTTTCTTGATATTTTGAGCCAAGTTCAGTGACTAGAAACCTAGAAATAAACTTCTCAAGCTACAGCTAATATGGTAATTCTAACAGTTGGGGAAGGGGATAAGAAAAATACTTCAGTTTTATTCTAGCTTACGTACAGAATTCTAAATAACACTTTTTCCCTTTCAATTAACAGTATCAATACCACAGTACATTCAGAAGGCTGAAAAAAAAAAAAAAAGGTTGTTCTAAGGACAAAACTTCTGTGCCCAAATGTCCATTTTTAATTTAATCTTTTGTGCTGCTGGATTTTTTTTGTAACCTACAGGTCCATTGTTGGGTAGTGGTCCGGCTGGATAGCTCATTGGTCTGGTTTGCCAGGGTGAGTGTGCTGCCCCCAAGCCCATCCCTTCAACACAATAAACTCCAGATAATTATTCAAAGAAGAGGCCAGCAGCATGGGCTGCTCTGACACCGGGTCACGGCCTTTGACATCGAATCTGGGGCTAGCCAAAGTCTGCTCCAAGCAACAGAGGTCCAGGGGAATTATTAAGGGGGAAGGGTGGGAAAGGAAGAGCACTGAGAAATACTATCCGTAAAAATGTACTTTTGAAGCAAAGTAATGTAAATACAGCAGAAACTTATTAGGAAAATAAGCAAATACATTTCAAATATACTAGCCAAAGGGACAGAGAGAAGCGCATCAAGCCAAACAGTTACAAAGCTGGGAAGCAAAAGGATGATCCAGATTCAGGTCTGTTCCTCTCAGAAGCAGGTATTCCCTTTCAGATTTTCAGTACTGGATTTTATTTATCTTCTCTAAAAAAATGCCCTCTTACCTTGCTTGAGTACATATGATTAAGCTAATAAACAGAGTTTAGCAACTCTGTTGTTACCATTTTTAAAATCTTGTTGAGGCTCTGGATGTGCAAACTCTAAGCATTATTACCAGCTTCAGATAATATTTAATTTCTTTCATTTTGAAAAGGAATTGGAATTTCAGTTGATGACATTTTAAAAAACCAACCTTTTACTATCAGATGAAAATCAATCATTTGAGCAGTTACAAATCATCAACATTTCACATCTCGTGGCTTCTTTTTCAATTGAAAGGTAACTTTAAACAGTTCGATGGAACAAAGACTGCCTGTGATACTCATGTTTCCCTTTGCAAACCAAATAACGGCAGCAGAAACTAAGCAATTTGTTCTTTGTACGACAGTGCAAAAGTTTATTTTGGTAGAAGCTAGAACATAGGACACATGTGAATTGATCCAGCTCAACAGTCTGGCTTTGCTGGGCTTTGGATGGCTCCCGCTTATTTGTCTAAATCTGAAAAGGGTCTGTATCCCTTTTGTAGCTCAGCACTGTCCCCGCAGAGGGCCCCAGGACAAACAACACCTCACACCCCCTTGCAGTAAAAACATCACCTCTCCCACTGCCCACCAGCAGCAGCAGCTTCATACAGCCCCGAGGGGGGAGGGCTGGGGCAGAAGGCATTCCCAGCACACAGCATTTGCGCCTTTTGGAGCCTGCGGAAACACAAGGACTGTCTAAATGGCTCTAATCTTTTCAAAATAAGTGAGGCTAATCTCAAGGATTTGAAGTTTGCTCGCTTTCCTCACAGGCAGAGAACATCCTGGCTATGCTTGTAACATCAGCCATGAGTCTCTGTGTTTCTCCTGCACTTCAGAGAACTGTTCAATCTCACCAGCAAAAAACCTCTTCCAATATTATTCTAACAACACACTCTGAACCAGCAGACACCCTTATGTTAACTAGCCTGGCTCACCGTTTTCAAAGTGAGCCCTCAAAAGCTAACTTGAAAGCAATACCAGAGGCCTGGACAAACACCTAATTTTGATCTTTTGTGCTCGTCTTTTCTTCTGAGAGACCTTTTCTTTTGTTGCTGCCCAGTGGAAAGCACATAGCTCATTGGTCCTGCTTTGAAAGATGAGAGCACTGCCCCTCAGTCCACCCCTCCGAGCACAATCACTTTAATGGAATTATGTAGAGAGGCCATCTCTGGAAGAAGAAAGGGAGGGTGAGGG
>NW_008663389.1:36365-42711 GCF_000695815.1 Acanthisitta chloris
CGTAATTACCCCAGTTACTAACACAGATATGTCCACTGAGAATTCGTGCAGTGGTCCACAGAGATGTGCCACCCCAGACAACAGGTTCCCTGACATGCAGCAACTGACCCATGCACAAGTGACAGAAAACAGTTAGTGAATCAAACATTACAGCAGTGGGTCAGGAAAATAAAATCAAAAAAACCCCACACAGATGCTGCAACAAACATGCCTCAAAACAGGAGTGTGCTATAAAAGGTTCTTTTTCATAAGATTTAAGAGACTGATAAGATGATCTCCCCAGGGGAGTCCAACGTCTCTGGGTTGCAGATAGGAAGAAAGTTTAGGCAATTTGCCTGACATTCATGCTAAGAAGGAATGCTTCCAGAAGATGTATTAAACACAATGCCATAAGCAATAAGAACTCCACCAAATTTGGCTTAACATCTGTTTAGGTACCAAGCTCTATCATACTGCACTGACTGCCTGACATCCAGCATCACCTTACAAACAACACATTTGTACACAATGACAAAGGCAATCTGTTCACAGTGCCCAAACTTTCCCCTGGAGCTATGATATAAATTTTCTTTCAGAACCAACATTTTCTGCTGGTCTGTCATGGACTCCCCATGCCATTTTGACCCTTTTGTGCAGCAAAATGAAAACACTATCTATCATTACTTGCACCACAGTGACTTTCTAGGAGGTGCACAGTTTCATTGCAAAAACATCTGTGGTCTGGTGCCTCAGATCTCAAGCTTTAGGAGTTGTGCTGTTGCAAGCATGACTGCAAGATGCAAAATTTTCAGGTAGGGCAACTAAATCAGTCTGGCTCTCTCCTCCTTGAGGGGGCAACAAAGAACCGCACTAAAACACATTTAACTTGCTAGATGTACAACAAGTCAGTCATGACAGGAAAACAAACAAAATATATGCAAGTGGAAACCACCACTATATTTTTCTTAAGGCAAACATTGGCTGCATGGACTATATCCAGCTGCATCTATAATTAGGGCCCAAACTTCAGTGGAACATTCTGTTATTGCAGGTGTCAAGGGCCATGTGTGTTCCAGCTTGCATGGCACTCCCCTTCTATTTGTCCAGGTACTGGAGGAGCACTACCAGACAGACACACACCTATCCACACTGTGTCCATGGGCTTGCTGGCATGCACAGTTGTGTCAGCACTGAACTACTATTATACAGATCCTTTGCAGATGCAAATAAAGCAATCACTTAATGAAGCTCAGAATTTGGCACTCATTTGTTGAATACAGGGTGGAGAGGCAAGTTAACCTAGACAGCTGGAAAACTTACAGTCAAATTGCTAAACCAACCAATTTGTCAGAAGCTGCCAGCTAGTCTAATACACATTTACTGCGTCTAATATGACAACTCTCATACTTCATTTGCTGAAGTTAAATCCAGATGCATTAAAAATAAAACTTGAAAAAAAAGGCTGCCACCAAGCTTCCTTCGTACAATGCTTTTGATGTAAAGTATTCATTGAAAATCCATCACATAATGCTAAATATTTTCCAATTACACATGCTAATAAACCAGGAAGCAGGGAAGACAGCTAATAGCACTTGTAAAGAGTTAGTCTCAAATGCCTTAGCTCAGCAGGTAATTCCACCTGAATTGCAATGCTATGAGGACACAGGTCTCTGTTTCCTCAGCCATGAAATGCATTGCAGTATCTCTCCCCATACATGAACACATCTGTTACCTTTCCTTCACTATCTTCTCAGATGCCTCGTTCCCTTCAGTCTGTCTGACTGGTTGCATATCTTTGACATTTAGCAAGGGTATTAATTCTAATTACATTTACATTATGCTGATCCACCTCCCTAATGGTTTGGTGCAGCAGTGTTATTTTTAGCCTTTACATTTTCATACAGCATATCCTGAACTTCTAAAACATGCCCTGGAGAAAATTTCCATTTGTAATGATAATAAAAATATCCAGGAGCCTACAACATCCTTGGCTCTAAATGCACCACTGTAATATCCAATGGCACACTGATATGAGCTGTTCATAATGAGTTCTTTGGTAGGAATCTGTACAAAAAAGTTTATTAAAAGACCACAGTAAGTGACAGCTTGTCACTAGGCAAAGAAGCCTGATACACTACATACTTGCACACTCCTTGAATGCTTTCAGTATGCTTAAATTTGGTGAAAGTACCTATCTAGAAGGCCAGGAGAATCTTCTCCTCTACAAAAATTATAATGACTTTTCATCTCCACACTGATTCCTCCCAAAACCATATTTCAATGGCATCTTGTGTTCGTCTCTTTCCAGGCCAAGACTCTGCTCTTCTAAGATAATTTATCAGGAGGATTGCTCAGTCTACAAAGACATAATGTAACGTCCACACAAAGAAGGATCTAAACAAGAAGAGTATCCTGAAAGATTTCAGGCTTCCTGAAAGTTCTGAAAATCTTTTGTTCTTCTGGCTGATAACCCAGCACCTACTATTTATTTTATACTTTGTGGTCTTTTGTAAAGACCCACTTGGAAATGGATTACAACATTACCTCTTTTTAATGTAGATATGACTTACAATGGGTAAAACCTACTGTAGTTCAAAGGATGCTCAGAATAACAATAAAAATGTGACAAATAGAACTCTGCAGAATCTGGAATCGAATTTTACTGATTGTGTCCTTTTGTTCAAGAATGATTTTTATATGTGTATTTTCCATACTTATATACATGGGAATTTGGCCTGGGTTAAATTTTTCCTTTGAAATATTTTTCTTTAGCTTTTTTTAATAAACATTTTAAATGCTTATTAAACATTTTAATAAACATTTAATAAACATTATTAGACTTTTGATAGGAAGCAATGCTACTGTTGTCCAAATGATTGACCACAGGTGAGTTGTAATTTCAATCTTTCACCTTACCTACTATATTTTTTAATTAGTTTTGTGAAGAACAAGCATTGAATACATGTCAAACACTGTATTAACAAACTGAAAGGTACAGAGTAAAATACCAGGAGACTACTTTGTATTAACAAACTGAGTACAGAGTAAAATACCAGGAGACTACTCATAATCAAGGTTATTTTTGTTAGCTTTCCTAATGCATTCAAGATTAAAATCCAAGCTATGTCACTATCTTGATTGAAACAGGGAGAACAAAATTATCTTGATGCAATTCCTCCGCATATGAAGTTTATACAACACTTAGAGAATGGAAAGCAGTCTGACTGATTGATTGCCTAAGTAAAATAAACACACAGCTACTTAACTCTTAGCTAGCTATCTTCCTTTGTACAATTAAAAGGGTTTCCCATCATGAATTCAATTCTACAAATGCTAAGTTGAGCCTGCAGCTTGATGAGCATTTTAAAGCTGCATTAGGCAATGCTGCTGCTGAAAGAAGCCAGCCTGCCTCCCTTCACCCTGCCACCCCTCGCTCGCTGCCTTCCCACCACATCCCTGCACACCAACCCCAGTGTCCATGCAAGCACAGAGAGGAGCAGCACAAACTAGCAGAGACAGGTACACAAGCAATGTGGGGTGTTTTCTCCTAGAAGTGCCAGCTTTTGCTACTTTGCTGTGCTCCAAGTTGCACTTGGATGAATTCTGGGAGCTAAACAACATCCTAACAGAGCAAGGTGCTGGCCAGCTGGTTGGGCCACAACACAGCCACCATGAGTGCTTCATTTTATACAGCCTGGTGAACCGCAAAGCGACCCACACAATCTCCAATGATGGAAGCACCGTGTTATGAATTTATTACAAAAAGACGCTTCCCTCAAGGGGGAGCTGTTATCTAATACACTGAATCCAAGGCTGGAAATCTGGACATTTACAGCTCAGTTCTGTCACTGGTTTCAGGGATATCAGATCACACGCAGTACCTGAGCAGCTTCATGAAAATCACCTTCTCTTCCTTGTGTTTTGGGTTCCCAGTTTGTAAGATGGGACAGTGAACACTCGTTCACCTGTGAAATTCATGGAAACATTTACAAAGTGCTGGAAGAACACAGCATGTGTTATTAGCAGAAAAGTGGAAATATGAATAATTGACTGAAGTGGATTTTTGCCACACTGCTCCAGGCACAGTGTTTCAGCTGCACAGGGACACAAGGGACAGCACAGGCTTTGGGGTCCCATGGGCAGACTCCTCCTCACTCCAACGTGGGGGAAGATGACCCTTCAGAGGCAGATCTTCCCACAGGGGGACTTAAGGAAAACAGGGAGATGTAGGCACTGCTGGGTCAGCTGGAGTACCCTGGACTTGTGCCAGCACTACAAATCACTTTTCTGTCCTACAACTTGACTGTGGTTTGGTGCTTTTCTGTAGGTATTTTATTGGGATGACTAGAAGCAGGATCTGGCTGTCACTTCTGATGGAGAGGTATGATTATCACTGCCTATATGACAGGAATAATCAAACACAGCCCATGTGTGCCTGTCTGCTCTGCTTGGATAACACACAAAGACTTAACACATCCAAGACACCTCTGAGAAGAGTTTTCCAGCACATGTAACTGGTCAGGAGTGCTACAGATATGGGTTTTCCAAGGCAAGTGGTTGTCACCAAGGCAGTAAGGGCTGATGGGAAACTAAGAGAAATTAGATAAAGGCAGGTGAGAAGCAGTAAGAAGGCAGCCAAGAGAGAAAAAGAGGCTGTTAGGCCAACATTAAGAATTATCATGAAAATTAAAATTAATACAAAGTAAGAGGTATGGTTGTGATGGAGAAGTGCTAGCCTAGACTGAGACTATGAGGTCAAGAAGGTATCCTAATTTTCACTCAACGCTTTCCATATACACCTGCAAATACAGACACAGGGCTAGGCAACAGGCTGTGAGCACATCCCTCCCTGCATTTAAATACCCAAAGGAGAAAGTGGGTAAATGATGGCAAAGTGGGTAAGTGATGAGTAAATGGACACAAGACACAGTAGTGTGACACCTACCTATCTGCCTCTCTTCCCCCACACACACCATCCCACCTACTACTTCTAAACATCTTCAGTTCCACTGCCTTAAAAAGAAGCCCTGGGAGCTGATGCACAGACACATTTCAAGATATATTTGCATATAGCACTATGTCTCCTTTGTCTGAGTATACAAGGGTGTCAGCTGCACAAAGAGCCACAGCACCCACAACTGGATGCTACAAGAGGCAGAAAACTCAAATCTTTAACTGATTTACCAAACAGGATCAAGGATGTATATCCCTGTCCCAGCTTCTACAAGCACATGCAGTAACAAGTAGTTTTGTTTTGCAATGATAATCAGCTTGAGTCAGGGTGCAATACTCAGCTATGATCATGGTAAAAGCACTGTGAAAGTGAGTGTAAATGTTGAAATAGACTTTTATGTAAATCTTATTTCTACTCAACATTTTTCCCAGATGCAAAAAAAATAAATTAAAAAATTAAAAATCACAGGTTTGGAAGAGCAGTTTTCAAAAAATTTACAAAAAATTAGAAATCACAGGTTTGGAAGAGCAGTTTTACAGCAAGAGCAGCTTCTTCCAACATGAGACTGCTTTTTCCCCCACTTCTTGCATACCTTCCCTTCATTTGCCACAGAAGTGTGACTCCAAGCAGCCTGGAAAAAAACCAAACATGGGCTTTTTCACCATTGCATCTTTTCCCAAAACTGAAAAATGCTTCTCTTACCTATAATGTCTTCAAGGCAAATATATAACCAAGGTGTTACTCAAGGCAGGAAAAATACCAGAAGACGTATTAGCTTAGCTTTAGAAGTGCATTTACTTATCACTAACAGAAACTGCAAAAATCCCCTACTATTACTTTTCCCATACAACTACCATAACTGGTAACATGAGCTCAAAAAGTTAATGAAAAAAAACCTCAGGATAAATGAAGTTAACATTTTGATCACAACATCTGGATTGTTGGTTAACAACGGAAGAAAATAATAAATAAAAGGGGAGGAAAAAAATTAAGAAATGTAACTAGCCCTGTACAGCAAATGTTTTCTTCTGTCCACTCTGAAGTCTCTTTCATGTGCTAATGGTGGCATTTTTTTAAACTCTTCCCCTTTGACTTACTCAGACCTTTAAGGACCTCACACATCTAATGGTTCCTCACATTCACCAAGAACAATCAAGAGAGGTCTGGGGGTTGACATGCAGTATGATTAATGGACAATGTTGATTTAATTTCCTATAACAGGAGTTTTCTCTAAGCTTTCTCCAAGGAGCAGTTTCTTTGCAATCCAGGACTTAAGTATTTTACTAATGAAGTCCAATAAATAGCAAATTAAATAATGCTGTCTCCCAGAGACAAATCCTCTCCATTCAGGAAGGAAAGAAAAAAACCTCCCAAAAACCCAAAACAACTACCGTATTCAATGTCTGTTTAAAC
>NW_008663389.1:42754-87814 GCF_000695815.1 Acanthisitta chloris
GGAGGGTGGTTTAGTTTATTTTGTAGTTTTGTTTAAGAAACTTTAACAGTTATCTGGTCATTCCTGCCATTGTTAACTACTTGCTCGTTTTTAGCTTTAAACAGGGCTACACATTTAACTTCATTTCCACTTCCAAGGAATTAGCCTTTATTTATTGGCCACACTTACATTATAGCTATCAAAAGGTACACTATTGCATACTCATTGTAATACTTACAAACGCTTCAAAAGCAACTCAGAGGTTTTTTATTTAAAGTAATTTACTACTTCCTTGTTGTGAGGAGTGATCAATATGTCCTTTTCATGAAGGAAATTTTAACCTTCAGCTCCAGCAAATGAACAATGAAACACTATTTGCATACATCCTAACTGTTACTCAATCAACATGACACAATTTCCCAACTGAATTCCCACACAGGTTTAGCTTTAAATGGTGGAATTTCTACCCCCAGAACCCAGAGCAGCAGAGAGCATTTCCTGCAAGATTCTAATCACTTTCCCACCACTGAAAAGTTTACCTTTTAAATACTCTGAAGACAAGACATTTTGCTTTACTGTAGGCTGGCAAGTTATCTTGCCAGAGTGCAAAAATCCTCCCCCCTCCTACTTTGAAAGCTTAGCAGCAAGCTTGATCCAGTTCTTCACGTTGTGACACAACTAGTCTGATGTCCTGAGAGAAATGTTGCATCCAACGCAATTATGGGGACAGTTGATAAAGAGACAAAGACTCTCAAAAATAGGCAACAACCCTCCACACTACTGGAGTGGGCCCATGGAACAATCTGTCCTGTTGCCTTGGGAAAGCACATATCTTTACACTATTACCTTCAACACAGGAGCAAGGCATTCTCCCGTGAAACAAAGAAACTGCCCTCATCCTGACAGCTCCCACTATCTCTTTAGAGAGGCAGGCTTAACTGGTCTTAGCACTCTATCTTGATTTTTTTGAAGTACAGTACATTCAATCTTTATTCTGCACTTGAGTATCTACTCCCTCACCATGTCCTTCCCCTTTAAAGAGCCACTAAGCTTGGCAAGGTAAAATGATTTACTGCGAAAGTCAAGGCATGTTTAAATGAGGATGTCAGAACTATTTTCCCAGACAAATGGGTTCAAACTGGAACAGTTCAGAGAGCGTGTTCAAAAAGGTTACAGAAAAATATGTTAGGCAATCCTTCCAACACACAACCTACCTGTTTCTGAAAGATCCTAAGTAAGAGAGCAATAACGCATCTTTCTGACTCGAGATCATGTACTTATCATGTAGATAAATTGATAATTTTCCATGAGTTTTAGAGCCATTCCATGACTGCATTTAATTCAAGGAAAGCCTAGAGATTCCTCTTAGTGTCTGTCATATGTAACATTTCAATCAACACCAAAACCAGTTATGCTGCTAATGCAGATGTTACAGATGTCAGTGTTCCGGAACCTACTGAAGTTGATTACTGGCTAAACTGGTAACCTATTGAGAGGCTTGGAGGTGTAATTTCAAATTGACATACAAACATTAATTAAAGCTTTCCATTACAAATGAACTGTATGAAAACAACATTTGCATTAAAAAACAAAAAGAGGGGCAGAAGTATCTGTGATGTGTTTTTAAAAAAAATCAGAAATCCAGTTTGTCTAATAGAGAAATGCTGTCAGAAAACACATGTGACAAAGCATAACTTTTGTTCAAAAAGGATAAGTAAAATATGTTATTATGATATAAATCTGCAATATTGCACGATATAAGTCAAATAATGGCAGAACTACACAGGAAGGAAGGCACTACAGTTTTTCACAGATGTGGCACTTGAACTGCATAAAAAGTATGCAGCATTAGCAGCTGACAGTTAACTGGCTGCTCCCCAGCAAATCTGCTCAGAACAAGCTGATATTTATCTAGGATTCCCACTCAGTCGTGTGCAAAGTGCTTAAATAAAGCTGAGCCCAAGACACAGTTGTTGTAATGGATGCCATGCCAATAAACTCCCACAAAGGGCCACAGAGTTCAGCACAGGCCTCAGTTTTGCTCAGTGAGAATTCAATTTACAACCCGAGTGAATCAATTTTTCACCTAAACGGAGCAGTGTAAGTATTTTTCTTCCATAAGGGAGGCATGAACCAGGGGGGTGAGTCTGCAAATCAGTGTCTGGTCACCTCGTGTCAGTCTATTTGCACTGTGCAACCCTCTGATATTCCCCACTCACTTGCCCTGGTACACCCCATTTGTGCAGGAACCAACAGATATATACCCAGAAATGCTGAACAGAACAGAGGTTTGATGCCTTCCCTGCCCCTGCCACCCAGTCTAGTTCTTGCACAAGTAAGAACAGTAAATCTGCACCTAAAAGGAGCCCTCTGCTACAAACAGATCTAGAGGAATTACTAGCACTGACACATACTGGAAACAAAACATGCTGTGACAGTTTGTAAATCACAACAGAACAGAAAACCCAGTTTGATCTCTATTTACACTTACAGCCTGCAAAATGCAATATAGTTCCTTATGTAAAAGCGGTAAAAGCTTATCAAAGCTGCATGTGCTTTGACATTTTGCAGGTACAAAAAGTAACAGGGTAATAAAGCCCCCTCCATTTTCTCTTTTAATCTATAATCTATCTTTCAAAACCTGAAAAAAAAAACCAGCAGAAAAAATGATATGCAGATATGCCATGTTTGCATTTGGAAGACAGACTCATTTAGAGTGGTGACAGGTCTGCCTTTCATGACTATGAAGCAAGGAATGTGTGTCTCTTGTTTATTGACACGTAGTAGAAGTGCAGTCATAGCAGGACTAGGCAAGAAGGAGCTCAGGTTTGGTAAGTACAAATATACATAAATCTGCCATGTCTGCAAAAGAGAAAGAGTTAGCTGAGGAAGAGTTTGATTTTAAACATGCCCAGTCTACTTCTAGGGCTTTTGGTTTTATTACTGTGTAGTATGACCAATTCCTCCTCCCCTCCCTCAGCAAATCCCTTATGTTTTAGCTGATAAGTAGTAGTAGCAAGCCTGTTACACACAATCAGCAGAATTGACAGATAAGAGGTTTAGTTTAAGGATGTAATCAGCATGAGTAAACACTAGACTGACCCAGCTGTAAACAGTGGAAATAAATGATAATATTTGTCCTGGTCACCTACTGAGTTATTGGACACTTTCCACTGTGTAACAATGTAAATATAAAGACTACAGTATATACAGCAGACAGTGCTATCATCAGGCTTTTCAAGCAAGAAAACCAAGCTTTTAGTTGATCTTTATTAAAAACTAAAGTAATTTTATCAGGCTTTTCAAGCAAGAAAACCAATCTTTTAGCTGATCTTTATTAAAAACTAAAGTAATTTCTGATTTTTTTTTATCAGAGCTATCTTTTGTTCAAATCAACATTTCACTAACTGTGAATGTCTGACCTGATACAAAATACCTCAAGCAGAAAAAAAGGACAGGTGTAATACTACATTATATTTTATTGAATGAAGAGTGAACAATGAAATAAAAAAAATTTAATTGAGTGTTTCTCAAGAAAGACTTGTGTTTCTTTCACATCACTTCATGAAACTGTAGGAATGCCTGGCTCCTTGAATTTGTATAGGAATCCCAAGCTAAATTTCCATAGTAACTTATAACCAAAAAGCAGTATCAATTCCCACATACACGATTTTGAGTACCACAGAATTCTCAGACACAAGTATGTGAGACTACATTTTGACACCAACAAAACATGGGATAAAACTGAAATGATAGCCCCAACTCTCAGAAATAACTACCTTCACACAAGTAATGCTCTTAGAGTGTTCCTTCTTAATATTACAGCACTTGCAGCTCTTAGTAAGAAAGATGTCATCAATGCTGTCAAAGATTTCATTAAGTTTTTTTAACTTACATTTTTCTAGCACATTCACTTGCAACATGGTGTAAAGGAAACCTCTAAGACCTATCTGACCATCATTATCAACTGCTTTACAAAATCTCATAAGCACTTTTACAGAATCATTGCAAGACACGCTTGGGTGACATGCATCAGGCAGCTTAATTGGAGAAATTCTTTGCAGTGACTCCTCTTACACAGCCTTATTCAATTTCTATAGACTGTAGAATGACCTTGTCATCTTTGCTGCCCTGGACTAAAGCTTAGCTACAGTCATGGTTGTAACACGATATAAATAGATCCGGGGAAATTAAACAACTGAAGGCCAAGTGTCTGGGGAAATCCTAAGTGTAGTAGGTAGTTGGCTAATTCTTCAGCAGAAGCTCCATTTTCAAAGGGTATTGCCATGCAGGGTCACAAAATGTGCCTTTGTGTCATTTAGACTTAGACAAACTCTTCACTTGGAAATTTTGTCCAAGTTGAGGAGGGCAGGGAAATGCACTTTCCTTCCTTTCTCTTTTCTGCAACTGGAAAGAGGAAGGGCACAGAAGAGCTTTCAGGCAGGGAAGTTTTTCTTATTAAGACCAAACATTTTTGGAGTGTATCACACAAACTAGTCTGACAGAATCTTAATTATTTTTCCAAAAGTACTAGATTGGGGCAGGGGAATATGCCAGTGAATAATGTAATACTGGAGTGGCAGGAAAAGCATCACAGGGTACTGATGCCCCTCACGTTTAACAGCTTATGTGACCCCCATCAGCATAGAAGCAGCTTTTCCACAGAGAAAGCCTGCAGTGTTTCCAAGCCTCTCAGGAATCACCAACCAATTTATTCATTTAATTATTTATTTTAAGCAGATACACTCCATTTCATGGCTATGCAATCACCTGGCAGTTTCTGCAGCCCCAAGCCCTGGGGAGCCAGCAGTGCTCCTGGGGGCTGCAGCTCCCAGTGCAGGACACTCCATTCCACAGGCTCTCCTGGGGAGGAGCCTTCTCCAGGGAAAGGCTGAGGTATGTGGGTTCCCATGCTCAAGGCATTTTCACCAGAGCTATCAGACCAGTTTTCCCTAACCCCCTAAGGTGTCTGTGTGAAAACGGTTATTTACTGCGATATCATCCTGTATGCAACAGAACAGAAGAGCATCTACAGTGCATGCACACATCTCTGCCACTACCTGCTGCCTCAGGGCTTCACATGCATTTAGTGAGACCCTCTGTTAGCCTTGCCACCAAAGTGCAACTTCCTCAAACCCTCACTGTAACTGCCACCACTCAGGGTGGTTCAGCTCCCAGACAGCAGCTATGGAAGAACAAGTCAGCAAAGAGGATTCTTGCTTTCCTCCCTCCCTCCAAGCACAGAAGGCTTGGAGGCTAACAGCACAAGGACATGTTGCAATCCCCCATCACCAGTGGCATTCATTTAATTAATTACTAGCATGATAAGAACTGAAAAATAAAAGTTCAGAGAGGGAGACTTTCCGGCAGCTTGAACAAGTGTCACAGCATCACAACTGATAATGCTTTCTTGAGTCTGCTAACCAAGAAGTTGAATTTTATTTTATCCTCCCTATATGGAGGTGTCAGAATGAGACTCCTATCAGCATTACAACCTTGTTATGAAGAATGCTTGGCTCAAATAAACCAGAAAAGCTTCAAATAGGTTCTTCTGAGTCACTGCCCTTATTGTATAGGCTTCACCTTCCTCCCAGTCATACAGCTGCAAGCACAGTGAGCTCTGACAGTCAAACAGTCCACCTAGCACAGCAGTGAGTACCAATGACACGGAGGCACAGATCCACATGCACATGCTTAAAATACTCATAAAAAAAATAATCTGAACACATTTAAAGTGGGAAATGAGCTTCTCGGGACACTCCCTTTGTTTTAACTTTTAAGTTTTGCCAATCCCTCTGCTGTTGCAGAACATTTGCAAAACTCACTTCAGCTTCTGAACACACATATTCTGAACCATCACAGGAACAGAACCTGTACCAGAAGACTCAAAGTCTTACAGTGAAAGACTTTCTGTTAGGGAAAAATTTCTAGACTAGGAGGAAGCAAAGAAGGAATTAAAAATAGAGGCAAAAATGCATGGTATGCACCCAAGGGTCTGCTCCTGTGGCAAATTCAAGTAATAATGGAATTTTACACTGGACTAGGAAATGGCCTGGTATTGAAAAATAAATGCCAGGACCTTTAACACAAACAAATGTCTATGTGAAACTGTGGATATTTATTTTGAGAATGGCAGCCCTGACTCTGATCACATCATTTAATTCTATTTACACGGTGACTACCCTGCTGAATAATCCAGTTTAAAAATACACAGAAGTAACTGGGTAGACCTACACTGGAGTAAGAGAGGTCAGTTCTCAAAAAACAAGGTAGGAACCTAGAAAAGACTAAAACGTATGACATAATACGCATATTGCTACATTTCATGTTCAATTACTGTAATCTATTTTATACTAGCACTGCTGATTCTGCTTTACCTATCATAATTATCCCTCCAAGAGTCCTGTAGACATTTGCAATCATTTATAGTGGTTAATCAATGCTATCAACAATCAAGGCAATCAACAGTGCTTACAATAACGATGCTAAAGTCCTCGTTGACTAAAGAATATTATGAATTCTCATTTTCTGATACACTTGAATTGCCACTGAGTAAGTGAACTGTCTTCTTTAAATACACAGATTCTGCACAACAGGCAGTAATACCAAAGTCTGCAGAAAGTTCCATGGAGAGACATATTGACATGCTCCAAATGTCACTAGAAGTCTATCTGCAGTTTATTAACTATGCAAGAGATCAGGGAATGATAGAGCAGCCTTAGGTCATGACAAACTAAGAAATGAAGAGGGAGTGTTGGAAGCCATATAAATTCAGTAGCAACAGATAATGCATGAGAAACTGCTCCATCTTTGCCACTGGGAAGCACCTAGGACTCTTAGCATATTCTCCCAAATTAGGAATAACCTTTCCTTTTGACCATGTTATCGAACATATCTGAAACCCAAAATCTTAAAACACACCTTTCCCCTCCAAGTTTGACACTTGCAGTGTTCTACTAATTCCAGTAGCTCATAATGAAGACATTAATTATAAAGAGGCTGTCAATAAACCAGTAGTTTAGTGTCCTCAGGAGAGGTAAATGGATGACAGAACATTAGTCTTCAAAGTCTCAGTGCAGTTCATGAAGATTCAGTTTACCATCATCACACAAAGCCCAGAGCTGTAGCTTACCCTGTTTTATCCCAAATCTAGTAGGCACGACCACTTCCTAATAACCAACATTTTAATTTTTAAATTCACAAATAAATAAATAGATGTCCTGGTCCAAATTATTTATTATTATTCACAAGAAATAAAAAGAAAGGCAAATCAATTCCTTCTTAATGTGTGGCTGTTGCTATAGCCTTTGTGGGTTTATATATTGCATACAATTCTACCTGCTATATTCTCCATGTGTGCAGCTGCCAAAAGCAGAAAAAGGTGGGTTGGGTACTGCTTTCAAAGAAATAATTTCGCATGCACAAGTATTTCAAACAAGCAACTTGGCAACGGGCAACACAGTAGTCAGACAGGTACTATCACTATGAGAATTGTGTGAACTTTCCAAGATGATATGTAATCATCTCAGCAGTGGAAAATCATGACCTAATCAAATTTCCTGCGCTGAGCCTTTTGTAGCTGTGAATGCCTTTTACTGTAAATGCTACAAAGCAAACAAAAGTAAGAAACCAGCAAAGAAACTTACATAGGAAAACTTCCCATATTTGCTATACACTTCAAGTAACTCAATACATCCCATTAAAATAAATAAATAAGATTACTTTGAGTAATTTGAAAAAAATACTCTTCAGTGGCCCTTATCTAGAGCAACATAAATTATGCAGATGCAAAAACTGTAAATTATGGCAATCAGATTATATAGGATGCAGCATGTTTTGGTCACCATATTTAGATACTGAGAATTATGATAAAGAATAAACACTCAACACATCACAAGCACCATGACTGAATGGTTAACTCAAGCACAGGAATCCTTCCTTCTTGCAATTCAGTTAACTGTGTCCATGTGGAAGTTGTAATTTCCCAAACTCACTCTTTTTTCCTCGTCTATCTACATGCTTACTGGAAAGAAAATCCAATGAAAATGCACAGACAATATACATTCTAACATAATTCTGTCAATAGTATTTTAATCTGAGGAGGATTACTGTACTGAGAATAACCATATGATGTAAATCACACAGTTAGTAAGTTTGGACATGTCTGAAATTACTGTTTTGTAATTCATAATGAGAAGAGAAAAAACATCATGCATTTCTGTCCCAGGACACACAGGCACCACATCATTTCAACCCACTGATCTTTTGTCTTGCAGCTCTGTTAAACAGGCACTGCCAGATGCTCTGGCTAGAAATGGTCACAGATGGTCAGTTGTCCAGTTAACAGGCCAGAATGCTTTGCTCAAATCTCCCCTAAAACAGTGTCTCAACTGTATGCAGCAGATGAGAAGATCTGAGCATGGTCAAGAGGCCATTTGACCTAGTTAAGACCTGCAGGTCAATTGTGATAATTTAGTCAAGACCGATTCCCCACAATACCCCTAAGAAAACTATCTCAACACATTTCTAACACCAAGGGTCAAGTCCTATATTACTTTTGCTGATTACATGATAGATCACATCTTTTTATGCAAGAAATTCTGAGCTCTGTAAGTAAACAAAAGCACCTTCTACCTAGGGATGATACCAACACATCTACTAACACATCACAAGGGCTACGGGAGGAAACAGTCAGGTGATCAGTGGGAAGACTCCAATGGGACTCAGCAAGTTCTGTGCCCTAAGCTTTGTGCTCAGTCCTGCAAATATTTACTGGTAGTCCTTAAGAATATTAACAGGATAATAACATGCACAAGGCCTGCTTGCTAGTATGGTGAACAAGCAGTGCTTGCTGTGCAGTATGGCTGTGACAATGGCCACAAATAACAAAGAAATAAACTAGAAATACCAGAGAAATTTTTTTGGTATTTTGTATTAATATTTCACTGTTCCTAGATAAATATCAAAAAATGCTGAAAAAACCTGCATAATAAATAGAATATTAAAAAGACACATAATTTACTAGCAGTATTTACCAACGAAAAGTTCTGTATCTTGCGGTAAGCAACTGGGTGCCCTTCTTCCAATTTACACAAGATTTACAAGATCTGGTTACCTAAGTGTTGTGCAACACATACTTTGTGACAGGATTATTCCCTCAGCAGCCTATCTCAAGCTATCAGGGTACTGCTGGGAAAATAGATGGCCAAACCTAGAAGTGCTGCCTTACAGGCCCAATGATTTAAGCTCTCTTTGACGTTCCTGTTTGCCCAAACAGTTAGGAATTATTTTATATACTCACCTAAACCACTAACAGTATATTCAAGGTCACTGGCATCCAAGAGGATTGGTCCATTCTCCTGCTGACCCTCTTCCTTGTAGTACAGCTTGTACCCCTGGATAGCTGCAGTGTCCTCGGAGTCCTGCTGCCACTGCACTGTAATGGTTGTACAGTTCATTGGCTCCAAACGCAGCTCAGGAGACTTTGGTGCTGGTTTTAAAGAAATACATAATAGTCTTACATTCTCGAAGCAACTATTTTTTCACACAAAAATCTAGGTGTCTATCAGTCCAAAGTTCACTCATTCCTTCGAAATCTAAATGATCTGTGTATTCACAGAATTATTTCTTTCTTATGATGTCTGACTCCCTATAACCTAATCTAACACTTTAATTTAGGATAAAACAGAATAGAAATGTTTTAATTCTGCACCTTAATAAGTAATTAATTAAATTTATATGGTAGTTATTTTCAAAGAAAAATGAAAACACTCCAACAATAGTTAGAAAATTACCTCCTGTTTTAAAGTGAGCCAGAACAAAAGTGATTGACAATAACATCACACTTCATCAAGTGCTAATAATTTGCTACAGTAGTCAAAATTCAGTTATATCCAAAGTGGGTGGATGTGGACTACAGCTAAGAAAAAAAGTTACAAATTCGAATCCACATAATTTTCAAGCTATTCCTGCAAAGTTGAATGTTCTTCTGCATGGCACTACTAAATAATAATGTAATCCAAAGCTCAATGATAACAACTCAGATTTCAAATATCAAGTCAATTTGCATATTCAAAGCATTTTTTTACAATACAGACATGCATCAATTCAGATCCTTTAAGTACCTGTACACATTGCTAATGTGTAATGTCCCAGTTTGCAGAGAAGTATTTTACACTGAATAAAACGGAGCAGGAAACTTGAGTTAATGTTTGTGGGCTGCTTGAATGTTTTAGCTTGTAGACACATTTTCTTCTGCTCTATATAATTTGAACCCAAACCCCATTGCTGTCCAATGGAAATTATGTTAAGAATTACCTTTCACACTTGTAGCTTTGGGTGTTCGGTGTGAAGTCCACAAAGATGCCTCTCCCCAGCCAATCCTTGTTGCAGCAGTGATACGAACCAAGTACACACTGTCAGGCTTCAGGCCTTCCAGGAGATACTCATCTGAAGATCCTGGAAGCTCCAGGACTTGGATTTTGGTCTCTGTGCTGAGGCGGAAAGACAGACGGTACAGGACGACCTGACCTCTCCGGTATTTTGCAGGAATTGGCAGCCAAGAGATGAGAATGTCTGTAGGACTCCTGCTCGTCAAACTGATTTCAGGAGCTCTCAAGGGAACTAAAAAGGAAAGGACAATGCTTTTGAGCTCAGGGAAAAGAGATGGAAAATTCTCCTCTGACACTTTGGCCTATGGTGAGGTGCCAGTAATGTAAGAGTAAATAATCCAACAAGTTTTGCAGATTCTTGTTTGAGGATAACTTGACACTTCTCATACTTCTCAGCTGCTGCATGCACTACAGCCTGAACAAGCTTTTCTCAGTAAGGCCCTCAACATTTTCTTCTCTTATTTCTGCCAGCAGTAATCAACGGCAATCAGCACCTACGGGTCCAACAAACTGACTGTCAAGGTTAGATTCAGCAGCACAAACTGAGACCCTAGAAAACAACCTCCACTACTGAAGAATGGGTACATGTTGTCTTCCACCAACCATGTAATGAGGGTTTTAACTCCTGACAAAGAGACAGGCAGACAATTGGAACTGGCAATGTTCCATGCTGCCAAAGCTCAACCCAGAATTCATTAATCAGTTCTAATAAGTGACACTAAACAGTTTATTGTTGCCATGATATTCGGATTAATTAAATCACTGCACAGGGAAAAAAGTCAGCAGGGTCATTTATGAAATTTTGATTCTAGCAAAAATCACACAGAGATACAAAAAACTCAAACCAAACCAGGTTGGTTTTTTGTTAGCAAATTTTTATTTCAAATTTTCCTGCAAAACTTGCAAAAGACGCAGTGGGTGTGCAATTTGATCCACATTTCAGATGCCCAAGAGAGAATCACAGAGCCTAAATCCTAGGCTACTATCAAATTCTCAACATTGAGGGAGTTCTTAAAGACCTAAAATAGTTATTAACATGATTTAATGCATGGTCTTTCAACATAGAAAAGGACTCCACGTAATGGACTGTTGCCCTGTCAGAATGTTATTTTATTCTCACTGCTTTCACTAGCTGACTGTCTTGTGTATCCAGAAGTCTCACTGGTATCAATGGAAATTAGAGATCCTCAGCAACTGTTAGCAATGGATTGCACATTTCTATTCAGTAAAAATAAAAGTGTTCACAGAAATAATTTTTCTTACCATCTTCAAGCGTGTGCTGAGTCACATGATCTGACATCTGACTGGCTCCCAGGGGCATATAAGCCACGATATAGAAGGTGTAGTTGCTGGCTGGTTCCAAGTCATCAATAATGTAATGGGTTGTATCATTTCCAATGACCACTTGGTACTCTTCATTATTTAAACCTGGCATAAAACAACAGTTGGACAAACAAAAATTCCTGAAAAATCCTCGAACATCACAGTTATCTTGGCTTTAACAGCTTATCAAGTTATTTCATGTTCTTCCCCAGCCTAACTCTGTTTTTCCAATCCTTCTGAGCAAAAGCTCTTTTATGCACAGGAGTAACTGTGTCTTGCTGTGGTGTAGGTTATAGTGTTTCAGGCTTTTCCTGAATAAGGGATGCTGAATGCAACTCTAAACCCTATTTAGAATTAGTCACAACAAACTGTGCCCAATGTACAGTAACACAACGGACAAGCTCTAATAGCCTTATCATTCATACTGAGATTCTAAATCTATTTGTTTAGAGTAAGGGAGGTTTTTTCAAAACCTATTTACAGAGCCTTTCTATAGCAGACTGTGAAGAATGTGAGGGCTCCACTCTATCAAAAACAAAACAAACACCCCCCTCCCCAAAAGAAACAAACAGAATTTATTCAGCAAAGGGATCTCATTTTAGCCCCACGATTTCTATTACATTTGATTGACACCTTTTTTTCTTTAATTTGGAGAAAGGCCAATAAGAACAGACCAGAATGAGCTTCAAAAATGTTTGGCTCCTTAGCAGGTTGTTAAAAGAAAAAGGCAAAGAAAAAAAAAAAAAGGAAAAACAATTGTCAGCAATTCACATTAGAATATGCATAGCAATGCATGCAGCAGTCCTTGCCTTTGTTGGGCTTTTTTCCTACAGAGGACAGCTATAAAGTGGACTAAGTGTGGTGAAAGCTGCTGTGTTAACGAACAATTCACACTAAGTGCATGTCAACTTCATCAAAGCTCTTTAAGAGCCAACTCCTCCTCTTCACAACTGAATTTATAAACAAAACGAAAGGCAAATTCCACCATTAAGTTTTCCCACATTTATGAATTAACTTGATAGCATTTTAATTAGACAAGATTACGAGCATCTCACAACAGACTAGTTAATGGCTTGTTAATTAGGAATTGCAAGGCACGATTTCTGACCTGCTAAACAAGATCCTTGAGCTCAAATTAAAAGGACTTGTTCTCTCATTGAATGGATTGCTAGGCCTCATGCAGAGGCCCTAATGAAACAGCCATAATAGAGAACAAGGCTCGCCTTCCACCACAATCAGTGTTCCCTTTGTGCCTTTTCTAAATCACTAACAAGGAATTAACACACTTCAACATGCACGCTCATCAGACCCTTATTCTTCTTGCTACTCTGACCCCGATTTGAATGTAAAATATTCTGCTTAAAGAAATAAAAAACAAAAACACAAAACCCACACCTGTTAGTTTCTTCAACTAACTTGATTAAAACACTAACTTTTTTTTAAATAGTGAAGAGGACCTGAACTTGTTTTTACAGTGAAATATCAGAATGCTTGAGTTGTGAAATTTAACGACAAATGATGGCATCTTTTGTGTTCAAAGCACCTACCACATTGAGCAGTCTACAAAGCAAACTCTATAAAATTGCACATTATTCATGCATTATCCAGTTTTGCTTTCTGCTTTAAGTTTATGGAATCATAAGCATCAGTAGAACTCAGGAGACTTAGCAAGCACTGGTTTCCTTTGGCAATACTATGTTCTATACTCACACTTTGAAATGAGGTTCCTGACTAGAACAAGAGAGCCATATAGGAACATAAATGTATAAAGAATAAAATTACACATGAGAAGCTTTAAGCAAGATAAATTCTAGTTACGTTAGATACATCTGAAATCACTGTAACCTTCATTAGGGTCAGAAACAGGATGTGAGGGTAGAATGGGGAAAGACAAGCTGAAAGGAATAGTGAAAGCAATACATCCGTACATGATATTTACATCAATACATAGTTATCCAGAATTCTTACAGAGTAAATAAAATGTTGACAACATCAACAGTCTATGCTAGCACCTCTATGACCTGGCATGGTGTGAATGTAATCAAAAGATTTTCCTTAATATTTAATTTACATTTCTTTAAACGTAGTTGCTTCTAAATTACATTAGAGAGATAGCTGATGTGACACTTCCTCACAGGCATTTTCTAGGCTTTTAATGGTGCCTCTGATACATGGGCAACATCCTCAGAGAGGTTTACAGACTATGACTTAGAAGGCAATCATTTTTACAGAAGTGCAGTCCACTAGCCTTTGAAGCTCAACATTTTTCTCTATAAAATGAGACTAAAGTGTATTTTGTGTTCTGATGCCAATACCCGACACTACCCAATCATGTTGCCAAATTAAAAATGCATGCAGATCATCTACATTTTGAGTCCCACCACTGTAATTACTCCTCTTAACACAGTCCTCTCCACTCTCCCTGTGTGGATTTCTTCACGAATGTGAAAGGATGCACAAAAGCATTATATTAAATAAAGTAAATATCACAAGACTGTTTGGAAAGATAAAGAAAATGGGTATTTGAGAAAGCAAGTTCAAATAACTCAGAAGTTTCTGTTTGGTTTGTTGCTGTTGTTTGAAGTTTGTTATGTTTTTTAAACAAGCTACAATTTCATTTCACCAAATATAACCTTTGGATAAGGCAAGCAAATAAAGCAGAGATTGCAAACCGATTCAGCCAAAAACATATTCCAAAAGATACCTCCTTTCACTGCTGTGCAAGAGTATTTCCTGCACAAATACACACTACCCTAAGGACAGTTACCCAGTTTTCTTTGAAGTTACCTGGTCTCTGCTCTCTACAATTATCCAGATAACTTATCTAGTGTGACTTTGTTCATATTAGCTTTAAGAGGGGATTGCAAGCACAATACCTCAGTGACTGAAAGAGTAGGGGGTAATTTCCCACACCTCTTGTCCTCATTATCTTTTAAAACTCTTTCCTTCCTTCCTTCCTTCAGACAAAATTCTCTTGTGTCCTGAAATATCCCACTTGCAAAAGCAAAGGCAGCTATTCCTGCATCAGTATTAAGAGTAATTAAGCTGTCCTTCCTGTCCTCTGCTTAGCAGATGGCAGACTGGTATTCCACACAGAGCTGAGCATCTGCAGTCCTGTCCTTGAATAAACCACTTACTGAATAGAAATGGAAACAGAAATCACCCCTAGACAACAGAGCTTACTTTAAGCCACGCACCTAACAATTTTTCCAGTCATTTAGCAATCACTTCTGCTTTTGAAAAATGGCTGTTTCCTACTGCTTTAGATTACCTTAACTTTAAGCAATTACATAATACTAAGGGATTTTAAAAATGTCCAACTATCCATTCCCTTTTATACAGGAATTCGTTTATCATTTCAGAGACTGGGATAAGCCATTCATGGCTATTCAGCATAATTTAGTGTTTGACTATACTTTTCTGATTCCAAAAGACCAAGGGGTTAAAGAAGAGTGGACTTTACCATTTGGCCAATAGTCAGTCTAAAAGAGGTAGTTACGACAATAAAGTATCAATTATTCTATTTCAAAACATAAAAAAATCCGTAAAGTCACAAGAATTTGGGCATCTAGACAAAAGAATGGTCTGTGGTGAAAAGTTCAACTCTGTAAGCCTCCAGGACTCTGCGCTCTGTACTCTGTTCTTCCCTGCCAAGCACACACAGGAGGGAGGAGGCAGAAGTTCCTCCTGAGGACCGATAACAGTATGGAGGCCCAGGTTTCACAGCCAACTACTAACTTCAGAATCTGCTCCCTGGAGCAATCAAACTAGGGTGAGCTGGAAGAAGGCTCAGTCCCACAAATAAGATAATGTGGCAGAGCATTTTTCCCCAAGCATGCATGTTACAATATGCACTTATATCCTGGTATGTATGCTCTGATGCAGCCCTGGATATGAACCATTCAAATTTAAACAGTCTTTGCAAGGACATTCGAGTTCTTGTCACATACAAATGGTTAGACAGTATTTAAATCAAACTGCTTACCTTCTGCTTTCATGTAATGCACAGAGTATGCAATCACTTTGTCTGAATTATACAGGGGCCTCTCCCACGCTAGCAGGATTGCTGAGCTTGACATGGTTTCTGCATGGACATTGTAAGGTGCACTAGGTCTGTCTTCTGACATAACTACGGTGAGTCTGGCTCTGGAGAGAATAGATCCCTGGCTGTTCTCAGCCATGCACTGATAAATGGCATCATCTTCAGGAATGATCTGGTTAATGACCAATTTACTGGATCCAAAAGGAAGAGAAAGGTGGAAAAAAGTTGACACCTTGGATAAACTTAGCTCTACATAATGCAACAACAGTTATGCTTGCCTCTGCTTCCTAAGTTTGGTATAATTGACTTACAAGGCACAAACTCTTGTTCTAGAAATGCATGCACAGCTGTAAAATTGGGCAACTCGAAGTGTTCCACAAAACCTACCATATTTCTATTTATGCCTGCAAAGCCAGGCACAGTTAGAACAAACCTGCACATCTATTCCCTGTCTGCAAAAAGCAGAACCTTAGGGTTGTCATTTCTTACTCAACTCTTTAATGTAAGCTGCTCACTCCATAGAAGTAGCAGCAAGTTCTGCTATACTCTGTATATCTAAAGTTAACTTTGTGGTGAAATTGCTCAGTTCAGTCCTGCCCACCCTCCCTGCTGGGCATGGCAATGATCACATAAATTTTGCTGATTTTAGGTTTTAACTAATCTGCATTCCTTCTACCAAGGAAATGTCCATGACTACATTTAATGTCTGATTTTGTGTTTACTTGTTTTATATCTTGATTGGCTGTATTTAGTTACTGCAGTTTCATCTTTTGGTAGCACATCACTAGCATGGCTCTCATACAGCAGTTGTAATCTTACCTGTTATACATTTTTATTCTACCATTGGAGTGTATTCTCCTTCCATTTTTTAACCACGAAATTTTGGGGGCAGGATTTCCTTCTGCTTGACAAGCAAAACGAGCAGTACCAGCTCTAGGCCTTGTTAAGCTTTCTGGCCATTCCACAAATGAAGGTGGAGCTACAGAAAAGTAACAAAAGGAAAAGAATAATCAAATAATCAAGCCCCCATAAATGCAAGGACAGTCATAATAATAATTAGTTTTCCACACACAAACCTCTCTCCTCAGGCCACTCAAATACACATATACCCATGCAGAAAGCACATTCCTGTAAACAAAGCACATTTGCTTAAAGATACATACTATCTGCACACATAGTGACATTTCTACACATTTTTGTTCAGGCATATATGAATACACACAAATCACACTCCTGTCTATGACATACTGTTCTCAAAGCATACATATGTATTACGTATTTCTATTTGGTTACAGGATCCTCTTCTGGGCTGAAAGCAAGAGCAAACATTGCACTTGGGTACCTCCAAGTGCTAGTCCACAACTCAAACACTGAGTACCTGACACTTCTCATCTAAGTCAACACACAGAAGAAGGCAGCCTCAGTTCTGTGATCTGTTTAATCTCTGCAGTCTCCCTACAGTCCATGGTGCAAGATGTTTGAGATAAAAAGTCAGCCCAGCACACAGCAGAGCTCAAAAAGACAGACACAAGATGTTAGAACACACTGAAAATCGAAGCAGGCTTACCCAGCACAGTGAGAGTTGCCATTGCCACTGTGAAGTTGCGAGTGCCTGGAATAGTGGCTCGACAGACATACACTCCTGCATGCTGCACCTTCACATCAGAGATCAGGAGGTTCCCGTTTCCAAGGACACGGGTATTGAAGACATCAATGGACTTATGGTCTGTTTGAGAGAGCAGCAGAAGTGGGTTACAAGGCAGTTCAACGTATCTAAATAACTTACTTAAATAAGGGTTGCCTAGGCAATAACAGCATAGAGATTAAAAGCCAAAGGATGCAAAGGAAATCATAAATGAGCTTCCAGAGGTTTCCGTTTTGCATCTACTTTGGTAACAGCATAGAGATTAAAAGTCAAAGGATGCAAAGGAAATCATAGATGAGCTTTCAGAGGTTTCCGTTTTGCATCTACTTTGTTCTTCTCTCTAGTTATCCGACCTTTCAGACAGTCACACCTCACCACTTCCTAAGCAGTTTCTATCTGAAATTCACCATCACAGTTAAAAAACTGAGGTAATTTTCCCAGTTAGCCTCCCCAGTTGCCTTGCACTATGATTCAGTTCATCACTACCAACACCCACATCATCTCTGCAAACAGCGATCATCCATCTCCTGAATCACATTGCTAATAAAATGAGTATATTTGATTGCCATATATTTTCTTCTGTTTTCACATTCTAGGACTATTAGGTAAACTTCTTTCTTACTTGTTTGTCTATAAGAATCACTGAACCAACCAGGAAAGCTGTTTATTTCTCACACTTCTTGAAATATAAATGTAGGAAAGCTGTTTATGATTTGCTTCTACAGGTACAGCCCTGACTTTCACATCTAGGTACATGTCAGAATAAAAACAAAGGGAGTATCCATGAAAAAAAAATGCGATGCACTAGTGAATGCTAATTCTTCTTACTGCATTCACTCTTCTTCCCTTCCAGGCAGACCATTCTGGGTTTGTCTACACCTATTTATAGTCCAAACAGCCCATTAAAAAAAGGTCCAAATCACATTCACATGATGCTTCTAAGAAGAGTAGGAGAAACATTTACAGGACAGTTTCACAGGATGCAACCACCCTAACCTGCCCTAACTCACCACTGATCCTACTCCAGCCACAGATCCCTGGAGGGATCCCTGGGGCAGAGAAGGATTGACAGCAGGAGCAGGGAGGAGTCCAGAGGCTCAGAAAACCTCAGGGCTTCTTAACACCAGCATGGAAGTAATGCAACTAGAAGTGTTTCACTTATCCTACTCTAACCTACTAATCGTTATCTACCACATGAAGCCTCAGAACAGCAACCTAATTGCTCAAATCCTTTCTTTCCAGTTTTACTTCCTCTCCACACGCTGAAGGTCGCACGCTGTAATTTTAAGACCTACCTAACCGGCTCCATGAGATGATTGGCTTTGGATTCCCTGTGGCTACACACTCCAGTATGACAGTTTGATGAAGAGATGCTGTAATGTTTTGAGGACCAGCTATTATAGATGGCTTGTGAAAAGGCTTCAAGTCTGAGGCTTTGCAGGGGGAAAAAAAAAAATCAAAAAAAAAAAAAAAGAAAGAACACAATTAAACAAAAGCTCAAATATGAAATAAAACAATTTTTAAAGGATTCTTAAATTTACACAAAGCCTTGTTTAAGTAATTGTGGAATCTTACATTAAACAATACTTTACCCACAAGATACAAGCAAGCAAAATTATTATTTGGACAAGTGGTTCAGAGGACAGTTACAGCTCTTCAACACATCTAAGTGGGTTTGCTATAATGTAAAGAAGAATATGATGCCACCAAAAAAATCTCGCAGGATACCTGGAATAACAGTCAGCACTGCCTCAGTGCTTTTACGCCTATTGGCTGCTGTTGTGGCAATGCATCGGTAATTCCCAGCATCCTTCTGCTCAACACCATAGATCTGAAGAACTCCTGTCGGCAGAGCAGTTATCCTGTCACAGAAACCAAAAAGAAACACAGATAAACATTCAGGCAGTGAACACCATCATGGAATTGACTCCTTGATTTCCAAACAGCCATTGCTATACTGACCTGGGAGCAGCAGGCTGAGGACTCAAAAACATTCCCAATACATGACTCACCTCCCTGCATTTCTGAACTACAAGCGAAATTCCCCCCAGCACCACCATGAGAGCAGAGGAATTTATTTTCTCAGGCAGATCTTTCTCATCCTCAGAAGCAACCATCCCAACCTTGTGTGCAGTGCCCACAAATCCACCTATGGTGCCCGTTTTTCATTTTCCTTTTGACCTTCCTTTGCACACTAGGCATCTTAGATATGTTCAACCCAAGTTACACGTTGAAAAGGATAGGATTCAGTTCAATGAGTACAAATCAGCTAGGGAAGGAACGTAGCAGGGAGCAAGCAGACTGTATGCTCCAAGTTAACCAATTCACAGAAGTCCCTGCACAGAATTAGCCTAGCATTAAGTGTTTTAACTCAATTTTCTGTGCAATGATAATAATAATCTACGAATAATTCTTTACTGTCCCTCTAAAGTAAAACAGGTTCAGCATCAATTCTTCAGGGAAAGCAATCCTGCTAGTTCAAACCACCCCCACAGCCAAAGTTCACCTATTCTGTTCCCCACTGCAATTCCTATTCCTGAAGGTGACTTGCATACAAAATTCATCAATAAGAATTCAAAGGTCAATGATTACTGTGTAGACAATAGCAGATGACTCTGGTCTGCACTCTAACACCTATTTGAAGTTCATTACCAACATAACTATTACTGGCTATTTTAGTAACTGACATACTATATACATGGAACCTTTTTGATGTAATGGCCTTGCAAGTGTTCAGGCTTTCTTCTTGTGGCAGGATCAAAATCATAGCCAAAAATAAATTACATTCTGAAATGTGTAACTCTACATACCTGTCCATGACTAAAGGTAAAGTTGTTCGGTTCACTTCCCATGTCACAGTGGCAGGAGGGTTTGCTGTTATTTTACAGGCAAATCGAGCTACTCCACCTTCTTGGACCTCCGTTGAAAGTGGCTGAACTTCAAATGCAGAAATGGCTGAAAATAACATCAAATTTAACAGACTCGAGTGAGAAAAATATCCTGGTTACATCAAACTCCAGTTCATAGATCAACTTGCAAAAATATCCAGAAATACATCAAATAGTGGGATTTTTATATACATGCAAAGAAACCTCTAACTACCTTGTCAACTTTGCTCAATAGTATGTTTTCACTGATTGAAGGTTTACTTAAAATAACATTGCTTTAACCTAATGCAGTTAAAAAAAAATGTTTTGATGAAAAAAATATGACATGCTGAAATAGAATTAAGCATACAAATTGAGTAGCATACAGCTGGAAACCATATCAATTATTAAACTAACAAAGTTCAAGTCAAATCAACAGCCAGTTTGGGACTGGCTCTGCTATGCTTAGAAAAATTCACTGCAATAGAAAATTTCTGAAACAACATTTGGCTCCTGACAGCCACATTTCAGTCCTTTAACAATACTTACTTTAGTGAAAGCATTTGCAGAGTTCTACAAGTTTATGTGTGGTAAGAAAAAGAAATCAAAACCAAGAAAAGTCTCAAAATGAGTTTAAGCAGGTAAGAACACTTTTATCCCACCAGTCACTGAGCAGATGCCTCATGCACAGAGCATCAATGCAATTTTGAGCACCTATGAGTTAAGGAGTTCACAAAATTGAGCCAACTGAAGTGGCAGATCAATAAATACCCTCCAGCTGACAGACAGCTAAGACATTGATCAGGAAAGAAAAGCCAAAGGGAAAGGAATACAAACCCCCCTAATTAATTGCTTATTTACTGCTACTTACAACATAAGTAAGAGAAAGAACAACTCTTCAGAAGCAACTCCTTTTGGATAACAACACAAATAATTTCACACACATTTCCACACCCTGTAACTACAGAAGGAACCACCTCTGCGTCAACTCAATGGTACTTACTTAGGTTTTTTTTAAAAAACACATTTCAAGTAAATTTCTACTCCTGTATAAATTGTACAGAAACTTTATTTCGATAGATAAAACAACAGTAGTAAGTTACCATCCGTAAATGTTCAATTTTTGTGTTTAAAGAATTTCTCTATTTTACTTGTTGATTAGTTGAAATGGTTTTTCATCTTATTTACTCTAGTATGTTCTCAATTATGCCCTTCTGCACAGATGATACAGACAGCACTGATGCACACCAGGTATTACAACACTTTTAATACTGTACAGCAGCAAAAGATTAATATTGGAGTGTGAAGGAAATGTGAACTTGCCTTGCTTTCCCCTCCACACACAAGTCAACTCCTAACACAGGACTAACTATGTAACTTAAAGATTCTTATCACCAGTTTGCCTATTTCTCTTTCCAGGTCCGAATAAATCCAAAGTGGTAAAAAAGGACCATTTTAACAAGGCAGAAAGGGAATCATACAGTCTTATCGAAGCAAAGCTCTTCCACACCTTTAAAAGCTTCATCTCCATAGGAACTATAAAATCACATCCAGAATTTTCTTATGTTGATATGATTATTTAAAGGGACAGAGTGAGACAACACAAACACAGTATTTGGTTTTCATTTATGTATATGAAAAGAATGATTTATTTCCATGCATCTGGTACATTACAGCTCAAGATTAAAGACAGAAATGAGACTCTCAAGAACTACAAAGGAAACTGAGGGCAATTAGTATTTCACAGAACACAAAATGTCATCATGATAAGTAGGCAAGAACAGGTTCAGCTATACTATTTAGAAAGTCCAGTGCAAGCTGTTAACTGAAGCTGATATGTAAAGAACATTTTTTCACCCGAGCAGCAATAATGTATTTACTCTGATAATTCATCTTTAAAGAGAGCAGAAGTCACAACTAAGAAGAACTGCACAAATCTTCAGAAAAAAATTCATTCATGTCACTGTGGTTTCAGAAATGAAAAATCCCCACCTACCTCTCATCTAAATTAATCTATTGTTTATCTGTTTAGCGCAGTACTTGCTCCTTCTGTATCTTGTTTCTTTATGCAAATCTCTGGTTTCTTCTTAATTCTGACTTTATTTGTTCCAGTAAAATCTGTTTTTACAAGTCTGTTGCAGTCTCGTGAAACCTGACCTCTTTGTAACAGGCTTGTTTTCATGGCAAGCACTGATTCCAACTCAGAACCCCAAGAACAAGTCATTAAAGCAGTGCTGTTAAGAGGCCAGAGCTCTATAAAATGGATAAGAAACAAAGTCTCAAGAGACATACGTTGCTCCCAAAAACAACCCTGCAAAACGCAATAAATATAAGTGCCTTTTTATTTGAGTTTTTCCCCCTCTTCTCCAGTCTATTTAATCATCTTGTTCCCAGATTTATAGCCAAAACAATTAATGCTACTCTGAGGAGCTGATGCTCCCACCCTTTTGAACCTGCAAGACACCAAATGATGCTTACAGAAGCAGAAAATAACAGCTAGAAACTGTATTTACTTTTATAATTCCTGCAATTTATGTGATAGGAACATGTTTGTACAGTTATATTTAAACTATGAATATCTTTATGGGACAGAACTGTGTGGTTTATGCCATCAATGTTACCTATGCCAAGAGAAATCAGATTTCAGTTCTGGTATGAATTCCCTCACTGAGCCTCAAAAACCAAATGATTACTTGCTGTGACACACGGATTAAGTATTAAACACTGCTGCTGGTAGTGACCAAACAAGCAAGCTAGCAAAAATGAAACACAACACACACCCACTTCATTCACTCCTGAAATGAAGTCCTGAAGCTTGCTGAAACACAGATCTTGTTCCCTTACATGCTGCACTTTCTACTCACACATTTCATGTCATTAAATGATTTTCTGAATTAGTTTTTCTAAGAGACAAAAGACATTGTAACAACCTACGAGTTTGTAACTCTTCCATCACAGCTAACACTAGCCTAAGACTGGACTGCAACTGTATAATAAGGAAACTGAAAGAAGGGAAGATAAAAACTCTGAACTAAAACAGTAGCACAGGTTTCGACTAAGGAGAAGGCAGCAAATATTGAGAAACCCTGCAGCACATGATACTGACTGCTTAAGTGTTTCTCAAGAGATAATGGCCACTCAGAGAGATGAACTGCTCAGGTGGAAAGAACAAAAGTGCATAATGCCATTTGCAGAAGGTATGTGTTAATGCTATTGAGAATTTCACAATAGCCCTAACCCTTCAGGTGAAACCAAGAATCTCTCAATTTTTTTAAACTCTCAGGTGAAGAGGTTGCACTCGAGAAAAATAAGCTTGCATGTTAGAGGGAAGCTATGGCTTTATCCAAAGAAATGGATTTCAGGGCAGCACAGGGCAAATTTTATCTCCTTGATCTAATTTTTGTGATGCTCTCTCTCTCTGTGAAACAGTTTTGAAAAACCCAACAAATACACACGTGGATTAGATTTTAGTACCAAAGCCAATCTGAACATATTTTCTTGGAGTTTAGTGCAATTTCTTATTTCTGGCAGGAGCAAGGTCTAAAACAGATTATGAAAGGAGTTCTGCCATGCCTTTTGGCTATATAGACACATATTTCCAATGATTTGCTACTCAAATGGCAGATTTTGGTCTGGATCTGGATAGGGAATAACCTTTATATGTGTACTGACAGACCCAGACAAGCAGCAAGACTGCAGACACATAGCTATTCTCATTTTTGGTCAAGCAGCTGGAGTACCCAGAACTGGAGCTGTCATCAAGTGATCTAATGGGTGAATCTTTCCTGAGTTTCCCAGGAGATGCTAGTAAAAATTAAGTATTTAGGACCTAAAGTTCTGCTTAGTACATACAGTGCAGAGGTGAATGTCACACAGACAGAGAAATATGGCTAAACATCTTCATAACTGTAAGTGAAAAGGGATTAACTGTGAAAGGGCATTCTGTATGTGCTACCACAAGCACGGTGATTTTTTACACTCACCCTTAAAACTTCAGTCAAGTGTTGTTTGACCTACAACTACTATTTTAAAAACATGCGGCATAAAAATGACAGATTTCGGGAGAAAACAGAACCTGACCTGCAAGGAAAGATTAAAAGACCTGGGACCTGATTAGCTCTGGGAAAGGAAATTGAAGAGAGAATTGACAGTCCCACAAATATACAAAGAAGATATCAGAGAGAACAGGGAGTGATGACTTTCATTAATCACTAAGAACAGAAAAAGCAGGAAGAGGTTTTAGCTCGAGGGAAGTTCAGGTGAGGTTGCTAAACGGAAATTTATTAGCATGGAAAAGGCAAGTAAGGGAGGCATTTGCATCTGCAAAGACTTTATCTCACTCATTGTCTGAGCAGACACTTTCCACCTCTAATGGCTATTATTTAAGGCAAACAACTGAGTTTGAGATGCAACTGAGTTCCATCTGTAAGAGGAAGCAATATCATCCAGAACACATTTGGCACAAAGGAAAAGTGTCAGTTCATTCTGACTTACAAAAGAGTAAGGAGGAAAAGACTGTAATTCAAACAACATACTGGTAATGGCATTCTTGTAAATCACCAGAGATTTAACTCTTTTGATAAACTGAAGTGTAGCTTTTTCACTGAAGTCAGCTGTTATTTTTAATTGCTGCCAGAGTGCTCAAAAAAGGAGGTTAACTAAATGACACTTTTTCTATAACCTTGCGTTTTAAAGAAATATTCTGAAACTGCATATTTTTGTGCTACTATTGCTTAAAACTTTAGTTTGATACAGTTTTAATTAATAACCATAGATGAATACAGTGCTGAAAGCCTGATACTTAAACTCAATTGGAACAAAACCGGTTGCTTTCTTCTTCCCCAAAAAATCAGAAGCATCACTAAATAAATAAATAACATCACACAGGCTGCTACTATGACTACCAAGATGTTAAGAACTCGGTGAAAATTCTGGATAACACTGTATCAGATGCTTAACTTATTACACTAGAACTGTATTTTTATTTCTCTGTATTAATCCCTGGCAGTAAATACTATCAGACATTGACATGTTAATGAGCCTAACAAAAAGCAACTGATAGCAATAAAACGGCTAAACAACCATCCTCTCTTTCTCCTCAAAGTCTAAAAACAGGGAGGAGATTGTGATGTCCCTAAACTCATCCTAAGCCTTTTCTCAGACATAACTTAAGCCTCTCAAGAAGGTTGTTCTCACTTTCATGCTGAGAAACACCTGTAGCAAGAAAGGGAGGAGAACAATGACCAATCCTGTTCCAAATCCTCACACACACTGCCCATGCTGCGTTCAGAGTCCTCGCAGGAGAGAAGAGCAGAATGCTGCACATCAGCCTTATCTAATACACAAGGAAGTCTTGATTATAGGCTGAATCCCTAACACCAGTACCCACAGATTTTAATGTCCTTGAACTGGAGCCCAACCATACCTTCAGTCCCAGAAAAGCTGTACAGACCTATAACTCCAACTGCCTTACTTTACATTTCAAAGAAGCTTTTCCAGACAATTTCACTTCCAAAGCTAGTATACATTTTAAAGGATTACTGAACCAGTTCACCACGATTTTAAAATCCATACGTGTCTGTGTGTATATATAGAGTAACTCTGACAGTTCGAGGAACCACAGTCCTTAAGCCATCCCACTTCACCTCACTGATACCTTGGGAAAAGCTGTGCTAGAATGGCACCTTGTACCCTCTAATCCCAAACTAAACTAAATCCTTTTAATGTGCAACAACGTACCCTCTAATCTCAAATTAAACTAAATCCTTTTAATGTGCAACAAGGATATTGTTGCTATTAATCCCTGGATTTTAATGAGGTACTAAACTGTTGGACATAACTTTAAAATCAGTATTCGCTTGAATAGCCTGGAAATGTGGTCATCCCTGTTAAAGGGTATTCAATTTACCTTCCTGGTTTGTTTCCCAGCTTCATGTTTTAGCTTTAAATCCTGCCTTTCCTTTGTTCTATCATGAAGGTTACTAAGAACTCACGCTTGGAAAGAAGACAGGATACAGACCTAAGACTACAAGACAGAAACACACCAGTTTGCCATTAGTATGACATGTCATTTCCCAATACGAAAAAGAAAATAATTTTCCTGGAAAACCTAGAGGTTGCACATAAGAGGAGAGGGGGGAAGAATGAAACCTAATTCAGACAATATGTAACAGAAGAGAAATATTTAAAGGAAGAAAGAAAAAAAAACCAAGAGAAGATAGAATCAAACAGCAGTGTTATATAAAGAAAAGGACTCCTTACAGCCAAGTGTAGAGTTTTTACTACAAATATTGCTACAAAGCAGGGCTTGGTAGCAACCTAAATTAGTCTTTTTACATTAATTTTACACTATACAGAAATATTTCAGTACTCTTCAGATTCTTCGTTAATATTCTTCTCCAGAAACATCTGACTATGAAGGTCAGCAGCTAGCAGAGAGCCTCTTCACAGGACAACAAGCCTGTGTATCTACAGAAGAACTCCTGTGCTGGCAGGATGAAAATTCTACAGAAAAATCTATGCTGCCAATACCTCAGAAATATTAGGAGCTTTTCCTCTAGCTTTGAAATATGTGCAACTTACATAAATGATGGCGTTGACTTCCTGAAATCAAATCTGAGGAAGAAAATCCATCCTTTTAGCAACAAAGCAAAAGGTTTAAGGGTAAGTTCATATAATTTTTTCCATGAAAAATCTAGTTTGAGACACAAATGTAAATCTGGGTATGGTAACAACTCATATTTCCTTTAGTCTACACTGAAATTAAAAGCAGTCACAGAAATACAGATAATGAACCCTTTTTAATAAACTCTCTCCACATTGTTCAGGAATAAAGAACAAAAACCCAACAGCCTGATAGGAAATAACATTTATCACCATGCTATTTGTGAAACAGATTGCACTGTGTCTTTTCATAGATATTTCTGGAATTAAGCCATGTTCCCAGGATAAACCTAAATCACCACTTTCACTTCCTAAAATGAAAACAGAAAGATAAAAAAAATTCCTCTATGACTTTACCAATATGAAGCAATTCTTAGAGTGTGATAGTATGAACACTATAGCAGCAGTTTTGAAGATGATAGTTCAGAATTGCATTGATAAAGGAGACCAGTCTCAGACTATTCCCTTACAAATAAGTAATAGGGAAGTTAAATGAGACTGAAACTGCTGCATTGATTTGACACTATCAATAATTGATATGGGACACCTATTAATCTCTCTATCTCACAGATTTTTCTTTACCCTTTGCCATTTAGAATCTCCCATCAGGCATTTTAATATTTTAAAGAAGGTGGATCAGAATTGCAGTTTGAACAGAACACAATCATATTCTACAGTGATCATTCTAATGCTTTGGAAAACCCTGTGGAGTGGGAAATTACAGAGCTGCATTTTTATGAGCTGCTAGCTTAGCACTACAGCTTGGGTTCCTCTGGCTTTCCTAACCCTTTTTTTTTTTCTTCCCCTAAGCCAAAGGACAGATTTTATCAAAGCATCATGACATTTTGGGAGCTACTGGCATAGCTTACTGGCATCCAGGCACTTCATATTCACAAATCCAGAGAGTTTGAAAGCCAGATGAGTTGGAAAGCCAGATGTCTAAGACTGCTGACACATACTTCTTCATTTTTTCCAACCTGTTGACCAGTGGGAGTGTAAGCCTTGATTTCAATAGTCTTCAAGTCAAGGCCTTACCTTAGAGGGTAAAAATATCCTTTGTTGAGAAAATACTGCATCCTCTCAATTCTCTATGCATTATGCCAGAATTCAGGCATAAATTGCTTTGTTGAGATCAGGAGGAGGAACGAAAGAAGACTGGAATGGAAGGGAGATGTTCCAGTTTGCTGTATTGATCTTTACCAAAACCAATTTATATGAGTGTGAAATATGCCAATACTTATCTGAACACACAAACCTAAACAAACAAACAAAAATTTAAGAGGTTCATTTTTTTTCCAAAAGATAATAAGATTAGAAATCCCATTTCCACAGTTGGAAAGACATAAGCAGAGAGAATGAGCCAGGTTTGGCCATGAAATTTGACATTCCCTATAGACAAAACTGATCCTTCACACCATGTGCTCCTCACGTTTCAGTTCACAGAACAGAACTGGCAGTTGTAGCTGAGGAGCAAATCTTTCTGAGGCATGAGCCTGCAAAACCCTTTCAAAAAATCACATTCTCAGTTTTGGAGGGACCAGAAAATGCTCTGCACATAGGGGTAATTACTGAAAGCTTTCACTGATAAATACCAAGAAGATCCCAGATGAGGTAATGAGTGAGGATCTGAGCCATCTGCCCTTTCTGCTCTGGACGAATCTTCTCCAGGGCCCTGAGTGCTAAGCTAAAGGGTGAGCTCCTTTACAGAGCTTATGCAGTTTTGCCTCCAACAAACTCCCAGTCAATTACATCTGGGAAACTGTCTGTTCTGCTAAAACTTATGGTCACCTTATTGCCAAAACATTTACTCTTAGCCTACCATACTCTTAGCTCTGCCACTAGACTGAATTATGAGGGAAAGGCAATAGAGAAAGCCATGGAAAAAAAGAAGAAACAATGTTATGTTTTGATTTTTCCTTTCCTCTCTCATATTCTTGCCAATTTGCTGACAGATATCTAAGAAGTACCAATGTTCAGACAATGCTTTCCAAACTAAGATGCAGATCCCTAGGAATTACTCTCCAACCTCTGATAAGGAGGGAGAAAAGGAAATAAATCATTAGCCTCATATACAAACTCCATAGTTATAAAAATACATTACTAAACATCTCTTTGTGCATTAAAATCTTTGCACAGCAATGTCCATGATTGCCTCTCCACCTCAGAAAATAATTTTAAAAAGAAGACTTTTGCCCATTCACAAACTAGCCACTACTTTTCTGGTACTGAAGAATGCTATAATCTAAAGGCAATGAAATGGAGAAGCAAGGAGGTCAACAGCCTGAGCACCCTTGAACAAAAGTTCCCTTGGAGATGTCAGCTGCAATCTCATTTGTTTCCTCTAACACTTTCAGGTCCCCCTGCTCGTTTCTTTAAAGCTCCTAATTCAGTGGCTGACAAATGATCATTTTAAAAATCTCTGTACAGGAATAACCAAGTCTGAATATGTGCACTGCAGATCACTAAGCTCTCCACCGTTTGTGCCAGGACTAGATTCTGTAGAAGTGTTTATGGCCACACACAGGCACAGTGTTTCACCATCAGCTTCGCGAAGTTAAGACCAGCCTGAAGTTTCTTATCTAGTATTTGCTCTTCCCAAAAACCTGGAAACCAATTAGACTGTTCCGCACTAGGTTTTCAGGGAAAAGTATTCATTTATTCTTTCCTTCCTGTGGTTTATCCTTTTATTCACTCTTACACTGTTCACAGAAAGTAGGAAAGTATATTGTCTTCTTCACATACAGAATGGAAGCGATTCCGAGCAAGTTTCTGAGCTATCCCAGTGCAGAAAATCAAGGGAAGAGGACTCAAATGGATACACATTGAACACAATTGACAGGAAAGGAGAAAAAACTTGAAAAGGTAAGAAAAAAATACCCCAACATCATCCCCTGCCCCCAAAACTGAGAATTGCCTTTTCCTTATACTGATTTCGCCAAGTTTGGTTTTGTTCTCATTAAAAATAAAACTTTCTCCCCCTATTGCAAGAACTCTTTAGAAGTACAAGGTCTGGAGACAGGCTCTGAAAGACTGTAGCATCTTTGGCCGTTCCAGAGGAAAAAGAAAAAAAAAAAACCAGAAGAAAAAAAAGAACAAATTAGGTATGTGGTTCTGGAACAGACAGAGAGCTTGTTATCCATGACATACTAACATAACATAAGACAAATGAGGTATGTGGTTCTGGAACAGACAGAGAGCTTGTTATCCATGACATACTAACATAACTGTAGCAATAAACGGGATCCTGGGCAGCACCAATGTGCTAGAGAAAGTAACAGGAGGATCCTATTTGACCAGCTACCAACCCATAAGTGCTTTATTTTGCAGTTCTTTCTCCTGTCCATTACGTGCTCTTCAAGCCACACCAAGATAAAGATTCAAAACTGTGATACAAGAGCATGTATCAGAATTCCCAAGTGGTGAAGGAAGAAAGCACAAGATAAAACACTGTTTTACTTTGGTTGAAGCAGCTAATGATATTGCAACAATGCCACTTTCCACCTCTTGCAGCTACACACAGACTGTTCACATGACCACACGTATTTCCTTACTACACCTCAATCATCAGTAAGAGGCAAAAAAAAAACAAACCACCACCCCCCCCATGAAACCAGGGATACGTATCACCTCAGGAGTTATCACCAGCACTGTTTCAAAGGAACTAAAAGATTGAGGCTTAGAAGTATGTGGTTCTATATATTCAACAGTTTATTGATGGTGTAACTGACATACCCTACTGAACCATGTAAACAAGCATGAGAGATTTGATCTTTTCACTTCTGAAGGCATCCCAGCTGGGGTTTTCCCTTCTCAGTCTATCTATCATCCAGGCAACAGTGTGTGGCCACAAAAGGCACAATAAATGCTAATGCACTTATCAAGGAATTCCCCTCTGCTCTTCTGCAGACAAGAAGCGTAGGAAATAGTAGAGAAAAGGCACACAGTAAGCCACATTAACCAGCTTCAAAGCTGTTCTACTTGTGTGGCTGCATGCATTCAGGAGAAAGTGGTGTGTTCTTTCTCCCTTGCAAGGACTGCTTTCCTTCAGCAGTTTGCCAAGTGATTGCCTTCCAGTATCTATGCTTAATCCTACAGATGCCTTTCTTTGGAGTTGCTGCCATTCTGTGAAGAATTAGTTCTGCTTAATAGCCCAACTGTTGCGTGGGGAACATCCAGCACAGTTTTGCACTTTACAACATGAAGACAAGGATCAGAACACAAGCAGGTTTTTGCAACAAAAGACATGTCCCTTCACAACTATCCTAACCTGGCATTAAAAAAACCCAACTACGCAAACAAAAAAAACAACAAACAGCAACAACAAAAAAAACCCCAAACAAACCACTTAAAGAAAAACAGAAATAGAAAAACAAAGATTTAAAGACTGACTGTTATGATTCTACGGTTCCTCCAAGAACAACAAAAATGTAATTATCACTCAGTGCACCACAGAAAAGATAATCTCAGCACTGTAAGCACTAACGCTGTCCCATTCTGATCAATGAATTACACTGCAGATTCCAGCAGAAGGGTAAGACCTCTATTTATTAGTTGTGTACCTCTAAAAATAAATAAATGCTATTCCTGGCTAAAATAAAACTAGCCCCTAAGTAGAATGCAATACCCACACTTCACCTCACCCTGCCTAGCTCATCAATCAGAGGAAGCAGCACAGAGCACATCCCAGGACAGGAGTGGGGCCCCACACATTCTTCTGCTGCACCGCCCACCACTGTGCCTTCCCTCACATCTGGAGGAAGGCAGAGGAAGAGGTTTCATTTCATACAGTGGCAAACCGACACCATCCACATATGAATGAGTGTAAGCTGATATGGCAGTGCTGTTAAGTCTTCAGACTGTCAGAAATGCTATCCCCAAGAGATATGAGCACTCTCCATTTTTTGCTTACAGTGTTTCAGAATCAGCATCCCAGGATGAAAGACAGTTTCACTGCAAAACACTGAGGAGAGGTGCTGGGAATTCAAGCCCTTCATCCCCCTTTCCAAATGTCAACATTTCAGCATTCCCATGGGGAAAGGAGAGAAGAAATGCCTCCACTCTCAAGGGCCAAATGCCTGCAGCTTATTTCCCTGTCACCAAATGCCCCACTACTGCATTACACAGCCCAGAGATCTCTCCCCAAGGACAGTCTTTCTACAGAGGGTAGTAACTAAGAGCTAAAGCCTGACTGTCCTAATGTCTGAGAGCAGCAGGAAGAAAATCAGAAACAAACTTCATACCAAAAAAAAAAAGTAACAAAAGGCAGTCAGTTCTACCTATTTATTGAAGTTACTTAAATCCTTTAATTAGATGTTTATCTGGAAAATTCTGGAGGGAGGGGAGGGGGAAGAGCTTACAATTCTTATAAACTTTACATAAAACAAATCAGAAGTTCAATTTCCAGATAAAAATCATACTGCCTTCAATGTCTTTAGAGGAAATCACCTTGCTATGGCTGTTGACTGCTTGGGTAGGAGGCAATTGTTGGATTGTTTTATTTCCAGTTTGCCCAGTCATAGTGCAAGCAAACAGCCATGTTCTACTAAGTAGGTAATACCTCTGGTTATTAGATTACTTATGTTTTCTAATACCTAGTGACAACCCATTTTTCCTTTCCATGATTTTTAAAAGTTCATTATTTATCTCCAACTCAAGGCCATGAATCAAAACCACCAGGGAGGCACTGAAGCAAGGTTATCTGGAGCACAGAGAGCTGGTACCCCATCTCAGACATGGTGCTCCAGCCTGAAACAAGCAAGCTCTGAGAAGGGGGATGATCCACAGGAGATGCAGCTGCAGGCACAAAAAGAATACCATCAGGCCTCCATGAAAGAAGGCTGCTTATTCAACAGGTGTTTTGCTTATCCCAGATTTCTGACACATATGTAGAGGTGTATAACAGAGAAGAGTTAGCTTGGTTAATTATCTCAGACTTCCTTCCTCTCGTGCTCTTAAGATAGTTAAGCCACTCATTTATCTTGACAAATAGGAAATTCTCCCTTTTTCCTCAAACAGAGGGAGAGAAAACCATACAGCAGATCAAGCCTCACTGTAATTCTTCTAAATTATGCACTTGTACTTCCCTCAGCAGAACTATAACACCTTGGCCTGAAGCCAATCAGAAATCCCTCATAATGCGTTCAATAAGCCAAATCAAAACAATACATAGCTTATGAGAGTGGGGTAAAGAAACTTGAAGGTCGTATTTCATCTGCTGCAGCTCATCATGTTCATTCAAATGGAGGCAGAAGGTTAACTGGCAGGATCTGCTCTTTAATGCCTGTTATTTCCAGTGGAAGGAGCTAAGCAATGACGTACTTTTCTCAGCACTTCAAGAAGAGGACCAGCAAGAAAATCCTCATGTTAAGGAAACACAACCCAGCTGGAGGGCAGATGGACAGAGGAGCCTGGCTGCATGATGAAGCTGAAACACATCTCCCTAGTGCAATTCAAAGCTGGGATTTGGACACATGAATTATAAAACAGAAACCATGATTCAGGTTCCATAAAGCATAGAAACACCTTCCTTGTTTTAAAAATAAAGAATTCTAAACCAGCAGACAAATGGACAAATAGCACTCCTAAGCATTTAGAAAATGCTGGGTTTGTACAACAAACTATTGTTCATCAGGTGAAAACAGGACCAGACAGAAAATACTAGGTTCTACCCTCAGCTTTACAGCTGCCTGTGTTGTGTGTAGGAAAGTAATTTTTAAGTTTGATCCTGTAGAATCTGTTCTATTCTCAGTTTTCTCTTCATCTAAAACAGAGGTAACACACTAATCTTCTACTTACTTGATGCTTTCCTGGATTACTTAAAACCATATATGGAAGGCAGTAGGGAGCATCAATAGTCATATAACACACACATTAAAACAAAAAGCCAGATTAACAGAAATTAATACTCTTAACTCTGCCATATCAACTAATCACAGAAAACTATGGATTTGTTGGCAGAAAAATGCTGGGGTGAATGAATCATAGAAAGGAGGTGGAGAAACAACAAAAGCTAAACAAAACAACCCTATTGCACTGATGGAATTGAAATTATCTGTCCCTCTACATGAGCACCACACTGCACTGATAAACTAAATCTCTTTTTGACTGAAGGCCGAATTAAAACAGAGCAATGCAGGAACTCTTCTGACCCAAAAGTAATCCACTCAATCATATAATGCATCCCCTTCCTTTTAGTAAAATGAATAGCCCTCCATAGAACCTTTTTCTTCCTTGACAAGTCCTTGACAGAAGAATGTGAATCTGGACAGTTAAATGAATCAATCACCAGCTGCTAGTCTAGGGCCAAGATGGTGAGCCGAGGGGCCTGCCAGAGTTCACTGACCACTGGTCAACGCAGGACAAAGGCTTCGCCTCTATGAATAGTCTGCTTCTGGGATCCAAAGGTCACTTAGCTGCCTTGGAAACGGTCCCCTTTGGTTATTTAAAGTTCTCAGGCTATTCTGCCACAGATATTATTGTTTCAGGTGGTCACCATCTTTCCTCATCACAAGTTTGTGAAAGGCCAAGCAACCATTATTCAGATAAACGCAAGACAATGGTGAACACGGCGGCAACGGAATAGTGAGGAAAAGAACAATTAAAGTAAGTACAAATAATGTTTATGCTTCCTCGTAATTCCAGCTCCCAAACATGCCTGTGAAAAACATCCTCAGAGAAAGAAGGTCTCAGCACCCAAAGGTCCAGATCCCCAAGAGGATCCAGGTGAACACCTTGCACTGACGGCACGAGGTCTTGAATACTTCACTGCCTTTGAGATCTCTTATATAAATATGTCAGAAAAAAATTCCACAAAACAAAACAAAAACAACCCCAAACACAGGCAAAAGTTACAAGGGCTTCTCTAGTCACAGCTACGAGGCTGTATTTCCAGAAAGGTCCCCTATGACTCAGTGTAAGACCCGTAGCCTAAGGAGTGGGTGCTACTCCAGGCTATGTGCTGGGGTAAATACTTCAGAGAAGCGACAGACCAGATGAATGACGAGGTGAAACCCACAGGTGCTTAACTCCTCCACAGCACTGGAGCCCACAGTCCTGTCTGGCACCTCCCATACACCACAGAAAAGCTCCTGCACACCAGCAATAAACCCAATTTCATCTCTGTCAGGTCACAGAGAGAGAGTAAAGGTTGCACTGACAAACACCAGAGAGTGTGCAGATGAGCATATGTGTGTGTGTGTGTATATATATATATATATAAAAAACATTTTTTCTGAACACTGTTACTATCAAATTAAAGTTACTGCTAAATACACGCTTAGACATCAGCCATGTTTTAGTTGAATCAAAAAGTTCTGATAAACTTACTTGTCTCACAAGTTGCCACAGTGTCCTCTGGTACAAGTGGTTTTTTCACAACACCCTGCCCATATAAAGCTCTAATACTTTCAAGCATATTTGTATCTTTTTCTTTTGCATTACATACATCATTAGCTAAATTAAATTAATCCCTAAACTTTCCCACTGACACAGCACTCAGTACACCTGCCTTTTACACATGTGTATACACACAGAAGATGAAAATTTCCAAACGCAAAATGCTCAGAAGTTGGGAAACTGAGGAAATGAAGCTATTTATGTAACTGATTCTCTCTGTTTGTATACATGCTTTAGGAAACAATACAACTGCACAATCACACTTCCCCCACTATTCACAGCACCAAATGAATGGTGCTCACATAATGAGCACCTATTCAATATTTTGTTTTCTCCTCTCTGTTCAGTGTGTGGCCTCATTCCTTATTTATTACACTCTGTTAAGCACTGCCCTGAAAACAGAGTTACTAACTTCCCTATGGCCTTTTCTGCAGGGCTCTGTGCTACAGCTCTTCACAAACGTTACTGCATCTCCTTTCACAACACCTTGAGATTTCATTCTATTACTGCTTTAATTTTACTGTCAGGTGCAGGCAAACAGTTGGATGGTGGCCTGAAATATTCACTAAATTTAGGCATCCAAGATACAACACTTATCCTTCAGAGCACTCCATGTGTTGCAATCTTGGATGGCTTTCCCAGCTTGTTAACAAGTCCAACTGATCAAAACTCAGAAACTCATATTGACTGGTGGGATCATAAGAAACACAATCACAGGCTTCCCGTGAAAAGTAGGGACAAGCTGACTTGTGTACATATTGTAGAAGCTTCTGGCTGAAGCAACAATGCATTTTAAACACCCCAAAGCTCCCCTGACTAGGTTATTCTTTCTCTTTCTGAAGTTCCCAAGGGAAGTCCAGGACTCCTGGGTCCACATTCATGTCCTGAAAGATCAGCTACTCTAATGGGCACACTCTCAAGTCAGTCTTTGCCAGACTCTTGGTCCTCTCCCACTCTCAACTTGTACCCTTGGCACTCTCCAAACCCAGCCAACCCCAGGCCATAGTCCACAAGATTTTCCTTAGCACTAGCCTCTTCCCACCAATGTGTTTTGCTTACCCTCCCTGCCCTCTAGACACATGGGACCACTCACACCTCCACCTCACCCACCTTCCCTCCCAAACTTCCTCTCCAGGTAATTAGACCATTGTTTTAACTTAGTCCAGCTTTCGATGCCAGCTGGTTTCTCCAGGCAGTGTTAGATCACACTTCAGCTCCTCCTTAATGCAGAACAGGGGAAAAGAAAGCAAGTCCACAGCTGTCTATGACTGCTCAGGGGGAAAGCCCAGCTCAGTGTTCACAAGCAACACACTCAGTACAAACAGCACCTTCTGTGCCTCTAGCTAGTCAAGCTCAGTAAGGCTGTGCATGTACCACAAAAGAGTTTGAGATCTTTCCTCAGAACTTAGAGGACAATCAATTATAGCCAAAGCAACACCAAATGCTACTGCCAGACACAAGGACCACTTGCCCAACAAACCACATGTCTCTGCTCCCTAAGCAGACATTCCCATGCTATCCTAGTGAAAAACAAAATTACAGATAAAGCAGTTTCATCTTGGATTTGTTCTAGGAAACAGCATAAACAGTCCTGACAAAGCATACTGTTATTTAAAAAAAGAAAAAAGTAATTTTGTTCTAGGAAACAGCATAAACAGTCCTGACAAAGCATACTGTTATTTAAAAAAAGAAAAAAGTAATTTTGTTCTAGGAAACAGCATAAACAGTCCTGACAAAGCATACTGTTATTTAAAAAAAGAAAAAAGTAATTTTGTTCTAGGAAACAGCATAAACAGTCCTGACAAAGCATACTGTTATCAAAAAAAAAGTAATTTAAAAGCACAGAGAGGGACACTGGCATGACAAACTTCTATCCAAAAGGTTAACATGTCAGAAACTTAGCAACTACAGTTCTGCAAAATAAATATTTGGTAAATTTAATAGCAGAGTGCCACCAGCCCCCTTAGAATGAGGTCATCATTTGAACACACACAAAAAAACAATAGAGCAGAAGAAAATCTACCGCATACTGAAAAAAAAAAGTAATTTAAAAGCACAGAGAGGGACACTGGCATGACAAACTTCTATCCAAAAGGTTAACATGTCAGAAACTTAGCAACTACAGTTCTGCAAAATAAATATTTGGTAAATTTAATAGCAGAGTGCCACCAGCCCCCTTAGAATGAGGTCATCATTTGAACACACACAAAAAAACAATAGAGCAGAAGAAAAAAAAAAAAAAGTAATTTAAAAGCACAGAGAGGGACACTGGCATGACAAACTTCTATCCAAAAGGTTAACATGTCAGAAACTTAGCAACTACAGTTCTGCAAAATAAATATTTGGTAAATTTAATAGCAGAGTGCCACCAGCCCCCTTAGAATGAGGTCATCATTTGAACACACACAAAAAAACAATAGAGCAGAAGAAAATCTACCCAACTGGTTTGTTGGTTTGTTTTAGGGTTGGTTTTTTTTTTCAAGAATCATGATTAAAAGCATCAACAGGCTTCACTCCACTATGCAAAAAAGAAGTCTGGCAGCCAATTCTTTCTTGAAGCAAGTGATGGAAAGACTTTTTACAACTTCCCAGAAAATCACAGGGTGTTTTTCCCATTGATCCAACTCTAGGCTCTGCTATTCCTTCAGAAACATCCCTGCTAAGAGGACTACAGCCAGGCCAAGCTAACAATTCAAACCTATTTCACTTTACCTAGCACAAACCTTTGGATTTTTTTAAAATCAAAGCAACACTTCAGTGAGGTTACTTTCACAATGATATTTCTTGAGACAGTCAGAGCCAACCAAAGCAACACTTCGGTGAGGTTACTTTCACACTGATATTTCTTGAGACAGTCAGAGCCAATCCACAAACCAGTAGCTGCTAAAAAGAGTAGACAACCTCTTCCCAGATCATCCCAAATCCCCACTACTCCTGCCTACTTACCTCCAGTCAGCTCTAGCCAACGAATGGACTGATTAAACTTCTTTGTTTTACTGCAGTTTCTTTATAACAGCTTCATGTTTATGCCATCTACACTTTCATATCTAGTACATACCAAAAATCCCACAGGCTACTTACTACCAATGAAGAGCATTAAAGAAAACATCAACATTATAAACACTGATGTAAACACAAAGCACAGATTTTGAATGCGCTTCATTCTCCCAGTAGGACCTACTTCCAGTATTGCTTCTGGTGCCCAAAGTGTACACATCTCTAAAAGGAAACAAATACTGATTCTAAACTGAAGTGCAATAAACTTCTTCATGAAAAATGCTTATTCTAGTCTTAAAACTCACCACTTTCAATAAAATCTCTGAACATAAAAGAGCCTAATATACTACCACGTACTCCATAATGATACCTATCAGCAGATTAGATATGCTGCCTTTTATGCAGAGAGCTTCATGAAGCTATTTCATGATAGATAATGTAGGGGTTATTCTAGTGTGCATATTTTTTTATTATTATTGTTTATTTATCCTAAATAAAGCCATGCAAAACCAGTAATTATATTGAGGGGGGAGGGGGAATAAAGCCCTGTTTAGATTTCAGGGATTCACCATCTGAAAGCTTTTATTCTTCCACAGTGAAGGAAAGTTATGACCTTTGACATGTGGCCATGGTGCCAAAGAAACTGCTCATAAATGTGTGTCAGTAAAGAAGAAGAAATCAATAAATTCATTTAATCCAGTGAACTATTATGTAGTGAGACACAATATATTTTAAAGAGCCAACTGCTCTACTCTTTCTCTCAAAAGAAAAAAATTTTATGTAATGGATTTCTGGATATTCAGTTTTTGGAAGGTTTTGCAATCTGAACATTATCTTTGATCTGTTAATAAATACTTGAGTCAGTTATGTCACAATTTGTCAGTACTTTCATTTCTGTCTGAAAGATCCCAATTTGTGAGTACATTTGTTTCTGTCTGAATGATCCCTGACACAAGGATCCAGATTCAGGTGGCACACCAGGAACACTAGCAGGTGGGCAGATATCCTATTAACAACCTCCACCACTATTAGAGATAGTTATCCACAGGAATAAAACACAAGGAGGTGTTAAAAGTGCATTTTTTTTTCTACACTGGGTGCTCAAGAGCAGAACAAATGAAATACTGTTCATCATTCCAAACACTCAAATTTTAAAAGACCAGAGAAATCACTGCTCTATCATGTGTATCCTCAAAGTTCTCAGCAATGCATTTGGTCACCTACCATATCTTCTGTGAGAATCAGCAATAAGCAACGTTGGGTAAAGGCTATGACCATTAAAAACAAGTACTAACTGCCACGTGCTGGGAATGTCACAAAACTCCCAACAGCACTACCAAGAATTCCACAGTTAATTTCTTCGATGCTGTGGGATAAAATTGAGCTGCCTTCCTGGCACAGACTGGCTGAACTAATAAAAGCAGTATCCACTTTCAACCTCTATTGAAGATCAATGATAAATCTGCTTGCAAACTGTGGGCCACAGGGCTGTTTGCATAAATAAGCATTGAAAGGAAGAGGAAAAAAAAAGAGCTGGTCATATGCTCACTTGGCTTTTGGAGAGGAGGTGGGGGAAGGAAGTTTCACCCTTGTAATTTGGGACATGCTATGCACAAAGTTTCTCTCTCCTCAGGCAAAATGACAGAGTCATGCCAGAACTGCCAGAGAATATTTCCAGTTAACATCAATTTACCTGATAACACAGACAAGTTTAATGAACAAAATGATAAATGTCTGTCAATGGCTTCATAGAGTCAATGAATTCTCATTACAAAGAACATACATAATGCACAGCTCTGCCTGAGGCACATGTTACAGTTATTAGAGGTTTACTAGAGATCTTGATGTGGACAGCAAAATGGTAATTTAACAATTCACACTAGTTAATTTGCCAATAAGTTACCTAAACAATTTATTAATACATGGAAGATGTACAAGCAGGAATAAACACACAAGTTATTACAGTTTTTCTGCGTGTTCAAAGACATTAAAATTAATTTGAAAGTTTCTTTGAGAAGATAATGGCTTGTTTGATAACTTCCAGTTGTAATATTACAAGTTGCAAAACAAAAAACCTTACTGTGAAACACTGAGCTGGTTTTATTGTACATTATTGCAATGGCTATCAAACCAGCTTTTTCTTCATCATAATTACTATCCTATTTTAAGTGACAGACCACCAGAGACACGATATTGTACTTCTGTCACATCATTTTTACCTCATCTAAATTTGGGGTCAAAACTGACCTCAAAGTATCTTATGACACTTCCCTCCTCTGCCACAGCTGTGAAAATAAGCTCCACTGGAAAACAGCACCTTCCAGTCATCAGACAGGAATAAGAAAGGAGGGGTCACCAGAAGCAGTTTTGCAGATCCAAAGCAATGACATAGCATATATGTGACAATTTACAAGAGAAAAAGGAAAAAATACAAAAGCTAACTAAATGCAGCAAAACCAGCCTTCATCTGAGGTGCGAAAGGGGAGAGTGAGAATGTGGTGAGAGAGGATAAAAATGATGAGAAAATTTTGAATACTGGAACAAAATAACGCAAATAAAAGCTTTTCTATTTCATATGCTTTCCTCTTCAGTTTAAAGTGTACAGAAAGTGTCTCTCAATACAGCTTAAAAGAACTGACAAACCTACTTTGTAAAACATGCTGATAGATGACTTCTATGATTTTAGGGGGAGAATAGAAGATGGAACATTGTTATTTCACACGAGAAACTAATGCTGCAAAGGCTGAGCTGGAAGTTGTTTTCCTAAATTTATTTATCTTGTTTTATCTTTAATCTGAAATGGCTCAAAGGAGCATGAAGGTTTTACACAAGAAATTGCGATCTACTGAAATAAGAACAAGCAGTGCAATCAACCAGTGAGATCAGGATTATTATCTGAAGACACTAAAACTCAAATCTAAGGATACAGAGTTGCTTCTGTACACAGAATCCTCTGCAGTTCCCAACACTCAGGCATCACTATAAACAGGATACACACCACAAGCTGTAAAGACTTAGTTTAACTGCCCCCCTAGCCATGTATTAAAAGAACACCAGATGACATTTTTAATGCTTGTAATAACTTTTACATACCTCTTACGCCTGGTCAATCAGGTGATTATTTCTTTCAAAACTCTCTCTCATATGCAAATCATTGCAAAATTAAGCTACTGTGCCTCAGAGCTAAAGAGCAAAGTTCCATTATACATACTTCTAAGACAAGGTAAATTATTGCTATTATTAAGTCAAAAATCATAATTTTAGCCTATTCTGAGGTTAAAAGACTGACTAGGATGAGGCAGGTTTTGCTGCTTTGCCATCAATATACCACTGAGAGCAGCCTGCAGGTAAAGACAAACTCTTTTCTCCCTTCTAACCACTACATTTTTCCCAGCTAAAGCTGCAATTCAGAAAAACTTCCAGAGAATGGAATCTGTTGCCTATTCCACCATTTACTTAAAACCTGGGCTTGGCAAAGATGTTCCACATCTGAATACAGGTATGATGAATTGCAATGCTTTGAGACAAAATCCATCCTATCACCAGGCCCTTGGTATCAGCCAGTATGCAGGAAGTTTTCTTCCAAAGATTCTGTAGATGGGAAAATCATATCAAAGACCCTCCCTGCAGTTCAGTCATGCTTTTCACAATACATTTCTGTCACCATTCAAAACCAACAATCATCTCACTCCTTGCAGTCCAGGAGAATTTTACCAGGACTCTGATGACAGACACAGCACTCAAACACAGTTCTTGCCAAAGGCTGGAGATGTAATTTGCTCAGTAGCATTCTACCACTGAAAAACTTGGTGAAATAATAGAAGTCAAAATATAACTAAGGTCTTGAGAGGAAAAGTGTTGATCCCGGTGATTTATTTTGTATTCCAGGAGTCATTCCTTTCCTCAAAACTTTGCCTATGTACAGAAAGAACGTCATAAGATCATTTTCAAATAATTTATGGGTGTTATTCTCACTACTTCAGCCAGAGGAGGAAATCAGTTTATACAGGTATAAACGCCAGAACTGCAATTACAGGAGGTTAAATAACTGCACTCTTTGCTGACTTTTTCCCTCCCCATTAACTTAGTCCCCAGTAACATTGACAGAGATGGTGAAATAGTATCTTGGTATACTCCAACTTTTGCCTCAAATGATTAAATTCTGATAAAAGCTTTGGGTATAAAGCTTGTTGTCAACAGCAGCAAGAAAGACTAAGGAAGCCTGAAATCTTTACCCTGTTAAATACCAGGGTTGCACATTCTGCCATGTTGGGGTTATGATAATAACAAACTAATTGAACTTCATGAGCATGCAGCAGACCTACGTGCCTCTGGGGGGAATGATACCTAGATCCTGTTTGCCTAAGCAGCAGACACACCAATGTGTCAGAGGGCTCCAACCAGAAGTGCAAGAGATGAGCAATTGAAAAACAAGCACTTTGAACAGGGCCTTGAGATGCTAACTCCATTATCCACATGCCACTTCGTTTATTTTGCCTTTGTAAGTATCTGAGCTGCTAAAAACAAAAGACTTCCACTCACCTGAAAAAAAACCCAAAAACAACACAGAATTATTGAGTTACTAAACAAAGTGAAAGCTGCAGCAAAAAAATCTGTCTAGTAATACTTATTTACCTTTTCCACTAATAAATTAGAAAGGCCATCTCCCTCCAAAATTTTTACATGCTTGTTTACCTTTTCCACTAATAAATTAGAGAGGCCATCTCCCTCCAAAATTTTTACATACAGAAAAAACAGAAGAGGAGGTTGCAATGATTCCATAAAGTAAGTCACAGACAAACCCTCCACACTCAGGTGGTTTCACAACCATCTCCTTCCGAAGCCTGCTGCTTATGTATTAAAAAAGTAACAATTTAATCCATAAAACAAAAAACTGTTTGCACTACAGATGTAGGGTTTGGAAGGCTGCCAGATGGATTTCTATCTCGCAACACAAATCTTCTAGTGCCATTTTTTTTCCACCTAGTAACTCAACTGCTGAGACAATCAACTCTAAAATGTAGACGCTGCTTAAAAATGCTGCTGCTTAAAAGCTACATAGGGGCTGACCCTAGTAACTAATGTTGACCATACAACCCACACTTACTCAACAAAATGTGGAGTCTTGACATTGTTGATTACTTTTTCACTTAGGTGGTGATTACCAGTTATAAAGACTGGAAGTAATCAATCCTAATTTAACAGCTGGGCCTATTGATGAAACAAAAAAAAAACCCACCCCAATGCAAAACTAAATAAAAGATTATGGCCACAATTTTGGAGATAAAATGTGGAAAAATACAAAATCGTGAGGAAAACAAACAAAAACTAAGCACGAGTTTGTCCAACAACGGACGTGACCATATTTCTGTAGGAAAATGCTTAGTAACTTTTAAATTCTTCCTCCAAGATTCTCTTTTGTCATTGTCTTAAATTGTTCTGCACACCATCAATAGCCACAGCTGTTAAATTGTGAAGACGTGACAAGTCTCTAGGCAAACAACTGCTCAGAGTGAGATCCTTTTCTTTAGGATAATCAGAGCTGGCTGACAAAAGGGGGCCTTATTGAATGCCCTTTCAACAATTTCTACACCAAGAAATGCAGAGAAAGAGGGAGGGGAAAGAAAGGGAGCAGTGGGGGGGAGCACCACACTGCAAGAACAGAACAACATCCTTTGCTGCCATACATTGCTTTGCAAGTAGAAAAAAAATCTCCACAGGTTAGAGCACATATCACATACAGAACTTGCACCAGGTAAGAAGTGTGTGCTTCTAGTCACAGCTCTGAACAACATCTAACATGGTACCATGTTTTCCTTCAACGCTTCTCATGTAGGTGAAGGTTTTATTAGCTACAGAGTACACTAACAAAAAGGTTGAGAATTCTTTTAAAAAAGAAGCTGGTAAAAACTTTATACATTATAAAGTTAGGGTGATAAAAACTAGTAAAAACCCTAACAGCTTTGGTCTTACTAGCTAGGAAGAAAGCAAAGGCATGAAATGCCTCAGTTTGGCATTAGGCTTGACACAAACCTGAAACTGAGGTGTTGAGGAAACCCATAAAAAGTTCACTCCTCCAGTAACATGGTAGTGGAAACAAACACTGTTCAAGTGTGCTAAGCAAAGTTTTATACCTTTTCTTTATCCTGGCAACAATATAAAAGCTCATCCCTTAGTCTGTGGAAGAGCTCTTACAAGTTCAGACCAGTCATTACTGGCAGACTCGGGAATTCTCTCATGGCAAAACAAAGCAACTAGTGGTAACGTCTCAAAAGGATGCTGACAATGTCTTCTGTAAAGGTGCTATAGGACTTCAGGTCAAAGAAGTCTGGGGGAGTTCCAGAGGAAAATCCTACAATAAAACAAGTTCAGAAGGAAAATATTTCCCAGTTTTCTTATCTCTTCAGGATATTTCAGTTAAAGAAGAACAGTCTTACTGTTCTTCACTGTTCTCAACTGACATTGCTGACTAAGACATTGTGAACCTCCTGGTCCTGCCTTAAATACTGGAATTTAAATGCACTAAGGACAGCTATGTGCACTCTCAGCTTAGAAACTAATTCTCCTCTCAGGACATTCAAATCAACTAGTCAAAGCAGTAGCAATAAGGCAGCACTTGTCAAAACCTAAGACATCAGCCTCCTCAAGCTGTCTGTAACCACACCAGTTCTACAGCATTAAGACTTTGCTATGTCTTTTAATACAAGACTATTGTCTACAACTGCCATTTGTCATTACACTTCCACCTCAGTCAAAAAA